>NW_007579411.1:20669-50297 GCF_000690725.1 Stegastes partitus | reverse complement strand
GCTTTCAACAGGTCTGGTTACACACTCACTCATCTGAACCCACCGACTTGCTGTACAGCTTTGACATTCACACGTTTACACCATGATTCAGCAAATGCAGTTTTATAGCAGATAATAATTTGAGTTATTTTACGTAAGAAAGAACTGTGTCAGAGATTTAGCCCTTTTAATGCATAATGCCTAAATTGCAAGGCGTCAAAATGAATTGGACATTTAGCTTGTCTGTTTAGCAGCTGTGCCTCATTTCAACCTTAGTTCATGCACATAAACGCTCACACGTGGCTCAGAGTTGATCGAGAGCTGAGAGTTTTAAGTGAAGGTGAAGTCATGAAGCGTTAAAAAGTGACCACAAAAAAACAAAACGGAGAAACATCTTGTTAGAGTTGATGCAGTGTGAAAGTGTGAAAAACGCCTTGTTTGTTGAAGTTGTAAAAATAACACCTCGGAACATTTTGTACCTGTTGATTCCGGCACGGAAGACGTTTCTGAGTTCTCATCGCTTCTAACAACGGTTGTGATGTTTCCATCAAAGGTGCAGGACTCTATATTGCAGTATACTGGAGCGAAAATCAAGGGTTAAAGCATATAGTAGTTATTTTACAACAATCAAAGAGTGCTGAAGCAACCTGAACAATGAAAAATTTGTAACGGTCTGAACTGTGCGTCTAAAGATAATCTACTGTTTCTGGGTGTCAGAGGCTCAGATTTGTAGATTAACACCTGCTAACATAAAATAGTTTGTAATTAACAATCTCTGTTTCATTCTTTGATTTTTCCTTCAAAGGAAACACGCTTTAAGTTGCCACAGAATGAAGGGCGCCCTCTTCGATGTTCTGTGCGAGATCAAAGAAAAGACAGGTAAGATTTCTATTTACATTTTCTTTTCACATCAGGCAGTGAAGAAAAAGGTTGCATGCCGATGAGCTTAATTATTTTCCTTTTTTGGTGCATTCACGAGGTTTAACCTAAAGTCTGCATGCTTTATTTTGAAAGGTTCTTTTCTGTTTTAAAGCATTTAGTAGATCAAGCTGAGATGAGGAGGATAAGGGATTTTAAGTTTGGGAGACTTCACTGTTTATACCTTGATGACACATCTGTGACAGAGACTGAGAGAGAGATTGGGGACAAATGGATTGTGTAGAAGTCCAGCTACATCCCCCACCCAGCCTTCATTAGCCAGCTGCTGCTTGTTGTTCATGCATTAATGTCTCTCTTTCTCCCTCTCTTGCTCTTGTGCTCAGTGTGTCGCACTCCTTCGGTTTGTGATGGGATTTTTCTGCCTTGGTGGCTTTTTGGTGATGGGTCTCCTCCGAATGCTCAGATGGTGAAAAGGGTTTGAAGCGCTGCTGCGGGAAGAGCGTCATAACGAGAGACGCTTTTGACTGAGAACGTTCACGGGAGCAGCGGGAATCTTCAGATCTGGGTGATTAACATTAGGAACGTGTGGAGATGAGGCAGTGTTTAGGTAGCTGTAACTGTGTGTCATTTATATAACGTGAACTGAACTGGTTGATAGAAATACCCAAATATTACATCCTGCCTCCATATTTATCCCAATGTATTAATGCACATCTCTGGTTTTGCTGAAATGCATATTTAGCCAGGGGTGAGAGTTCATTCACTTAGTTTAGAGACTGACATTGGAAGAGTTTCTTCACCTATTCTCTGTCATTCAGCTTCACCCAGAAGGTTTGCAAAGAATACATTCAGGAGAAAATCATTTGACAGTCAGAGAAGGTAAAACTGCAAAGATTTAGGCGTGATCTGGCGATTCTTTTCCCTTTCTTTAGCTCTTGTGTTGCATTTGTCCACATGCTCAGCTGTGTGTTCTTCACACTGCAGCAATAATTCAGACACAATCCATGTTTCCCTTTGGTGTCAATGTGTCAGCATGTGTTGTCTGTTCTAAATGGATTTTATACATTTATTCAGGAACATGGATTGTTACCGCCCTCAGTTCCCAAATCTCCTTCTCCCTAGTTGTAAAGATGAATAGAAGAGGAGGTTGGTGTTATTCTATCTCTTTTTAAAATCAACAAATTCCAGAAAAATCTTGAAACCAGCAGTTAAGTCTATCACACGGCATTTATTTCTGAGTTCAGAGTTGTGCAATTTTACAAATGGTTCACAAATGTGTAGTTCTGTTTTTGCAGAAGTTTCAGACTCCCACACACTACATACATCTATTGGTGATGTTTCTACGGAACTAGGGAAATGATCATGCAGGAATTATTATGGTCTCTTTACATTCGACATTTTGTGAGTGTTAAAATGTGACTATAATTGAAAGTTATTCTGACAAGAGAAGGAATCGTTGCTGGATGATCAGTCTGGCATCAAAGTGTAGGTAAAAATGGGATCTGTTTTATATTAAAACTTGTTGTGATGACCCACCTATCCCACATGGTGATATGTCTCCTGAAAGTTTACCCAGAATGCACTTTTTTCAAGGTAATTGTCATAACACAGAATACAGGGTACTAATGTTTTTCTTGTCATTCTATATTCTACACATTAAAGTGGTGGAGCTTTCCAATTAAAACTACAATATATCCTGTGATATTGATGCTCAAAGTTGTTTATAGAAATAAGTTTTCTGCTGAACAAGATTTAGATTTGATTGTGACACCTGGAATAAATATAAACTGATATGGCAGCAGTTTTCAACAAAGCTCACGAATGGTTTTTCATCCTTAACAAATTCAGTTAGTCCATCTCCTATACGTATGAAGGGCTACAAAATGCTGGAAAAAACATATGCAAGTTAAAAAGCACAAACCTTTCACCCCCCCCCCGTGTACTTCAAGGGCCTTTAAGTCTGCAAACATTCATCATATGAAGGTAAAATGTTTGCAGGACTTCATTAAATATACTAAACTTAGTGCACATACAAAATCAGCTGACTGTGAAGGTGCTAGGTGGGTGACACTGGTTCAGATTTAATGAAATGACCCATCAGGCAGCATCTGGAGGAACTATGATCCAGCTGTAGGGGCACAGAGAGAAAGAAACGCGTTTAGTGATTTAACTGCTGTTTGTGATCCACAGATTTAAGATGTTTATAACTTGTGCTTGTGGATTTTATTGTGTCTGCAGTTGTTGATAATCTGGCCTTGAACATACGACTCAAAACGTTCAAGTCAAATTACGTAATACTGGATAACTCAAAATGTTGTGTGCGCTGTTGTGTCTGACTGATTGCCGACATTAAAGGCGATCACAGAGTATAAGTGTTTAAAGGTGTGTGTGTGTGTCTGCGTGCTGTCGTCGCCCTCGTTGCGGATTATAAATGGGGGACGATCAATTGACCTGCCTTTTTATTGCCACCTAATTTGCATAACTGTGCAAATTAACGAGCTTTCATTTTTCACCGAGTCTTTAGTCGCTCCTCGTTTTGCAGCTGCGTGTGCAGGGATGCTTGTGCTGTGTGTGTCTCGTGCGTACCAATGAAAGCTGGCATCGTTACCATAGTAACAGCCGCTGTGGGTTTTTTAATGTAAACCTCCCTCCTGTCAGTGTTTTTTGTTGTCAGTCTTCTTGCTCTTTTTTTTTTTTTTCTTGCTTTCTCACCCCAGTAGCTCCAGTGGACAGAATAACAGACTCTATTTGACTTTACTGCAACCACAGCCGCACAAACAGAGCTGTAACTGAGCTTTTCTTGTGTCATCCAGGGTTTATGTCGGGGCTCTTCCTGGACTGCTAAACCGGTTTTCCCTCAAGTTTAACTGTGCTGTCTGCTTAGACTGTAGCTCTGAAGCAGCGAAGAGCTTTTCTGTTGAAGTGTTGCAGGAAAAACTTGATTCTTTTTGTAAATCTCTGGCTTCTTTCTTGAGTGTCAAGCGGCTAATATTGGACTTTTTTTTAATACTTTGGGTGTGGATGCGCTTTATGGAGGTAAAATGGGACGAGGAAACAAAATGAAAGAACTGGAATCTACTATGGAAACCATGTGTATGTGGGTCTTGTGTTGCTCTCTGCTGGTTTCTAAGAGAACTCTGCTTCATTTACACTGAGCTGTTGTGCAGCACATTCACATATTGCAAATTGATGGTGTGGTATGCAGTGTGAACAAAGGCAGTGACACCAAATACAAAACAAACCTCATTTTTATTCAGCAGCGTCTTGCTTTCTCTGATTCTTTCATGTCTTAAATCACAGATCAAGTTCACAGCGTGACTATATTTGTGCTTCAAATTATGCTCCAGCGCTAATTCAGTGATCAGACGATTAAAAACGCTGAAATGAAAACAGCAGAGAAGCTGCTAATTACGCAGATTCTCAATAAATCCATTTAAACATGACAGTGTGAAACCGGCTGCTGATCTGCAGGAGTTACACTATTTGGAAGCAGCTTTGGAAGGTTAAATGACAGCGGTTGCAATGTCCCATGCGGTGTGTATCCTGTTTTTCTAGATCTACATTGCTGGAGCCAGAATTTCTGAATGAACTGTGTTGCATAAGAAGGATACGTAATGTTTTTCTGCTCCTCATTTCCTCGGCTCTTTTCAGCCAAATGTGTCTCTTTTGGAGTTTATTCTCTTTCCAGTGCTGCTGATTAAATGATGCGCCATATTTTGAGAATAGAAAGCTGTGAATTCTGAATGGTCCAAGCAGTTTTTAGTTTTAAAACCTGTGAAGCTGCCAAACAAAACCCTACAAAGCCAAAAAAAAGAGAGAAAAGTTTTAGGAAGTAAGGAGCATGCAGCAGAAGGTGAGTAAGTGAGCAGGCTCTTCTAGTAAATAAAACTCTATGTATAAATATTCTATCACTATTTTTATTTACTGGTACATCTGGATTTGAAGATGTCTTGAACTTAACCTCATTGTTTTTTTTTTTTAGATCTAATGTGGCCTTGACAGTTTCTGTCCTCCTCCACAGCCTTCAGTATCGAGAGCATCAAAGAAGAAGAAGAAGAAGAAGAAGAAGAAGACGTTCCGGACTCTCCGAACCCTCACATCATTCGACTGGACAACATGCTGTTAGCAGAGGGGGTTGTGGGACCAGAGAGGGGTGGAGCATCTGCACCAGTGGTTGTCATGGCAGCCGGTGCATTACTTGAAGATGGGACCTTAGAACAGGCCCAGTACAGAGGGAAACTCGCTCACATACGACAGATTTACCACGCTGAGCTGGAGAAATATGAACAGGTGATGCTGAAAATCAAAAATACAGCTGATGGCTCATTCCATATGAAATCATCACATTTTTAACAGAATTTCTGCTCAACCGCTTCTGATTTACTTGAAAATTTGACATTCGTGAAATTTTAGCTTGATAAATGAAATACTTTCCAAGATATAAAATGTGTAAAAAATGTCCAGTCAACCCAATTTTGGCACATTTTGTATTTTTTTTTATTGCACATTGAATTATTAAATTATGTTTAGATGACCATAACTCAGGAACTGTTAAAGAAATTCCTGAACATTTCACAGTTTTTTCTCATCGTGCTATATTATATTATATATCGGCAATATTAAATAGACAAGTAGGTCAAATTGTCTCTTGATTATGAGTTGAAATATGAAAAATAATTAATGCCGTCATAAAAAAAACTAAAAAAAAAAAATGTTGCAAGAATCATTTAAAAAATGTCTCACAATATTTGATATATTAATCTAAAATTTTACAGATACAACAAAACGTTTCAAGCAAATCAGTGATGGTCGAGCAGAAGGCCCCTGATGAGTTGAGATGCCTAGTAAAAGAAGAAATCCTCCATTTGAGGTTACTTTATGCAAATCTTTCTTTGTCACTCTTGGTCACGTTTCCTCGTCTCATATAGGCCTGTAAAGAATTCACCAACCATGTGATAAACCTGCTGAAGGAACAGTCCCGTACGCGACCCGTCTCGCCCAAAGAGATCGAGCGAAGGGTAGCGATCATTCACAGGAAGTTCAGCCCCATCCAGATACAGTTAAAGCAGAGCACATGTGAAGCCATCATGATGCTGCGCTCCCAGTTCCTGGATGCCAGGTTGGTTGCCATTACAAAACTGTAAACGATTTGCTCTTCTCCGACTTTTTATTCGCATGTTTGTCCCTTTTCTGTCAGGCGGCAACGAAGGAACTTTGACAAAGACACAGTAGACGTTCTGAATGAATATTTTTACGCCCATCTGGCAAACCCCTATCCTGATGATGACGATAAGGAGGAGCTGGCCAGGAAATGCTGCATGTCTGTTGCTCAGGTCGGGATGTCAAAGACAGGATTCTCACATAAAAAAAACTGATAAAGAACACAGATAGAACTTGGTTTAGTGTAAAGAAGCCAGATGAATTTCTTGACTTCTCTCAGGTGACCAACTGGTTTGTAAACAAGAGGGTTCGGTACAAGAAGAACGTTGCGAAGCACCTGGAGGAAGCCAAACTTTACGCAAGTGTGTCTTCGATCGGGAGCGAAGGAAGCTCCCCAGCAACACCAAACTCAGGTACGATCATTAGATAGGTCATTTTAATCAAAACTGATGGGAGGACATACGATCAAAACAGCTTGTTCACCACCTTCTGACCCCGAGGTCTCCTGCTTGCGCTCATTCGTCCTGCTGAGTCACCCAGTAGACTGAATGAACCAAAAGACCTCATTTAGAAGCCAGTAAATTGGTTGAGCGAAGTGATATGACTTGGAGAATGTATTTCTCTTGTTGGAGAGATAATAACACAGTTAAATCTTTTCCAGCAGGTTCCTCGGACTTACCTCTGGTTTGTTTTTAAGCTTTTTTAAAAAAACACAGGCCTCCCAAAAGAGTGCAAGTTATTTGTAGCTCTGTTTTTTGTTGTTGTCTTGAACAACAACTTGCTGTCCTTGTACTGGACTGCAAAACTTTCTCTGCTGTTCTGATCCAGTGGTTCGCCTTTGCTACAGGCTTTGTGTGGTCAAGAACAGAACTTAAATAAGTATATCAGTGATCTTTCAGAGGTTCCATCAGTTTCTTGTCATTACTAAGAGCTGCTTGGATTCCTTTTTTGTATGAGCCTCATTATAAACCCAGTTTTTTTTTATTCACAAAAGCAGATTATTTTTTAAACATTCTTGTGAAATCTGACTCGATATTTTGGTTCCCACATCCACTGGTGGCCAATAATTTCCACTATAGCGTATTTAAAATGTAGGTAGTAGCAGCAGTTCAGCGGTAGTTTACATGCACAGTAGTTTCTGTTATGTCATAACTGTATTTTAATCACAGTCAGGATATGTTGAAATCTTACGATTTTGTCATTTATCTTTCTGAAGCACCTTTGTTTCTGTAATAAAGGTACAGATGTTTTAGATCATCTTCAAAAGCGATATTGGATTAATTAACAGATTTCTCAGTCCAGAACAGAGTGGGGAACATTTCCGTTTACTTACACCATAATTGATCGTAAACTGCGGTTTAAACACTGTGTTTTCACCCACGAAGGCAGTTTGCTTTGGGTGCAGTTGTTACTTGATGGATATTTTTCTACAAAATATTCACACAGGAAAAGGTTTTGCATTCATTCTGATGATGACTAGGGTTATACAAGTCAGCAGTTAAAGTGGTGATTCTCACTTAGTTGAAAGTCCGGATGCAGAAAAAGTAGTTTCCTTTTTCAGCACAGCTACATGTTTGCTCCTGAGCCATCATACGTTGCCATGTTTCACAACCAGTGTGATGCCAGGCTTCAACTACCAGCAACAGGAATGTGGAAAAATAATTGTGTCCCTCATGGCGCAGACGATACAGGCTGTCTTGTGTTTGAAAAAGCTTGAAAAGAAAAAGCAAAAACAACCGTGGATCTGTCCGTGGGTTGTGCACAGACAACAGTGTGGATTGTGTATCATTTAATGCCATTGTCACAAACATGTTGTCAACCAATGTTAGAGAAGGTCGAGTGTTTTTGTGGGGATGTTAAGCTGAGGCAGTTGTGACACTGAACAGGAGAAAACAATCAATTTTCAAGCCTGATGCTCGCTTTCTTTCACCTCCAAACATCTTTCTAGTAGCACTATTTTCATGCCAGTATTAGATTCACAGCATCTGTTCAGGCTAATAAAAATCAACTAACAATGATGCTCTGTCTGTATGTTGACTGAAGTTAGATTATTTTTCACAAGTGTGTGTGAAGTCAGAGTTTGACATGTTCTCTAACAGGAGGACCTGATGGAGAGTTATGAGGAGCCACCTGGAGGCGCTGTTCTTCCTCCTCGCTGCCTCCATGTGAGTAGCTGCTGTTGCTGTAGCTACACACTCACGTTGTGGTGTCGAGAACATGTTTTAAAAACCACTTTTGATGTAGTTTGTTGACATGCATTACACCAAGACAGTAACTGAAGCCAATCAGCAGCTGGCTGTTGAACATTATTCTAAATATTCACACTAAAATTAAGTTTTCTTCAAAGGGAAGCTCTGCATGTTCTTGTTTTTTTATTGATTGTTGTGCGATGACTTGAATTAAAATGTCATCATCACTGCAAAGCTCTTAAAAATGATATCAAGGGCACGCACCGAGGGGTTTAGTGTCATAATGCGTACAACTATAGCACCTAAACTGACATATTCATCAATAATTTCCAAAGTTTAAGGAGGAAATTCAGGCCAAATCCGAGTTATAAATACAGTTTTTGTTGGATTGGCATTCTCGAGACAGATAAATGGAACAAATGTACAAGTTTAAATGTTTTTAGTATATGTGTTAGTACATTATGATGTAAAGTCAACAAAAAAACTTGTTTTAGTTAGAAGTATGAAGAATTTACTGTTCATTTAGCCCCATTTGTAGCTTAAGCAATCATATCTCAAAGATCGACAGCTCAGTTAAAGTTTTACTATTTTGAATAAAGCAACACTTGATTAATGAATAATGAGGTTCTATTTCTTTTTTTATACCTTGCTGCTACACTCGTATGTTCCCTTACATGGATCACTGTAATGCATGCAAATGAAACAAGTTTAATGAATGGATTTAGGTGTCTGTATAATCAAGCAATCATGTTTATTCAGGAGAAATCAACATGCATCAAGCGGATGAAGGATTTATTTGTGCAAATTACTGGGAATAATCAGATTTTGTAAGCAAGTAGATACTATAAATAAATACGGAACTTTACAAATGTATATAGATTACTGCATAGTTTGCCTTCACAGCTGATATCCTGTCCTTGTCTGAATGTCTTTTTCATTAGGTCGACAACACAGTGTGCATGAACTCAGGCTGTCGGCCGACTTGCAGAGTCACAAATGGACTCTACAGACCTCCCGAAAATGTTTTGTTTTCATTTTGCCTTCTGGTGCCTTTCCACATCTCTCCCAGGAGTTTCTTTTGATCTGTCCACATTTTAACAAATGTGCTGACATCATTCTTACAATATTTTAATGTTTTATGGAAATAAATCGATAATAAAAGGAGAAAGAAAAACATGTCCTTTCTCTGAAGGGTTTGGGCCTGCATGTGGTCTCAGACTGGATGTGGAGGACTTGACCTTGAAACATGCAAAAAAGTACAAAAAAGATGCTTGTTGTACTTTTAGACGTTGAAACTGATATTGTAATATTGTTTTTTTTTTGTTTTTGAGAAAATTACAGTTCAGGGTAAATACCGCAAACGAATAAACACATTTCTGCATATTAAGCCCTCTGTAGTTTTGCTTCAACTTGGATCTGGGTTTGAGGTGGCTTCTATTTATGTGATTTCAGAAAAATGTAAATTCAATTTTTTTTTTTTTTTAACAGGTAATTATGTTTCTTTCTGCTTTTGACCAAACTGAACCAAAGAAAAGCTCAAACACAGCAGATTACATTTAGCGTGTTGTGCATTTCTTAAAATGTTTGATCAGTTACTATTTTTACTTACCAAACATTAACTACTGATATGTGTTTTTAGTCATGTGCGCCCTCTAATGTTCAGCTGTGTCACTGCATCTTATTGAATTTGGAACATTTAGCAACAGTGACGTTTCTGCCAAACTGAATTTGTCAGACTGAAAAACGCAGGCTTTTGTTTACTCTGCTTTTTCTTTGTAGTCACTCCTCCTTTTTCTAGCTAATCTTTATTTAAGGTAGAGTTAGCTGCAGACCTGACTGACACTTTACACTTGCATTTACACATTGTTTTCTTCATTTTATTAATTATTATTATACAACCGTGACTAGATAATCCGACGCTAAATTTAAAACCTTCTTTTATGTTGGATAGCAAGGCTGTCGGATTGTCAAGATGGAGGTCGAGATACAAGGAGGGCTTGATGCTTGAAGGGTCATTTGTTGTTAATTATTGTTCACGGTTGTTATAATAACTAGTAGGGCTGGTCTGAGTAGCACTTTCTGTACTCTGGATATTCAGGCACAATTAATGATGAATATCCAAATACTAGGCGCAGTCAGAGGGGACCACTTCCGCGCATCCCCTGGGTGGAAGTGGCCAGAACACATAGGCAGTACTTGGCTGCTGATGCTAGTTTAGGATAGCGATCACACTTCTGCCTCTTCTGCGCATGCAGGACACTTTTGGGTCGTATGAAGGTCACACAGCAGATCACATACAAGTCGCATTTAATTGGAAATGTGAACGAACTCGCAAAAAAATCAGATTTCGCAAAAAAATCCAAACTGAGCATTAAGTCCTGCAGTCTGAACGTAGCCAATCTTTCGGATTGTTCAGTCAGATAATACGCTGTTGTTCTTATTTGTGACATAAAATGTCATGTCAGAGTCGGAATCCAAGGCTGTTGGTATGTTAAGGCTATTTTTCATGGGTTGCGTTCGTTTTTCCTAAAAAGCTGTCGGTTAGCAAGTTTTTCAGATTAAGGGTCGGATTATCGAGTCACGACTGTATTATTACTATTTTTATAATGTGCACACTGCAAAACACAATAGAGAAAGTCATCACCTGTAGTTTATCTTAAGTCAGGAGTTGTTTTTTCATCACTAACAATCTAAAAACATACCAGGATTTTTTTTTAGATTATATATATCTTAAGTTTGAATGTATTTTTTGAGATGAATTCAAGCTTTAGAGTCTGGTTTTGTATATTTAGGCAACTTGGGATCTTGTCTGCCAACAGAATTGTGTGTTTATTACTACTGACAACAAACCCAAGGTCCCTATTTGCCTAAATGTTAAAAAAAAAGAAGAAAAAAGTATCTCCTTTTTTTTTTATGAGCATCTACAATATTGTCTAATCTTTTAGATTTTTGTTTTGTTTAGGAATAAAAAAGGTTCTATCATAATTCGACTACTACTATTAATATCAATATCAATAACCACAACATAAACAATAATAGCAACAAAAAACACCATTAATAATAATAATAATAATAATAATAATATTAATAATAATAATCAGTTCCCCAGTCCTCACAAAATGATTCTTTCATGAACCTTCTTGAACCAGTTTGAACTCAAAAGTTCCCTTTACAATGGCTTTAAAAGGTTCCTCATTTTCTAGGCTCTTCTACTTCTCAGAGTTTGTCTCTTTGTACGTGAACAACTGAGTTATCATCAGAGTATAAATGATTTTACACAAGTCTGGATTTGCAGGTTCTTTGAAGCTGGTTTTTAAATACATCTGGATCTGTTCAAGTCCTTAAGTCCAAACCTGCAAAAGTGCACTCCATCATGACCAAGATGTTTTTTTAGGATTGTTTTTTTTGCTTTTTCACTATTATTAGATATATATATACAGCGGACAGAGACAGAAGATGTGGGAAATACATGCAGTGGGAGATCAGGCTGACTGGGAATGGGACGAGGGATTCACTGCTTTTGCACCCAAATCACTTCGCTTCACATTAATTAATCAGATACAATACAAATACATCTTTGTAACTGAATACAGTTTATATAGTTGGGATTTTAGATGAGAGCATGCAAATCAGTTTAAATTCCTTCTTCTGTGTTGGTGTAAAACTAAATCCTATCAAGTGAATGACTACAGAACAAACTTTTTAAACATTGTTAATGCAATTAAAGCTGAGCGATTTCAGTAAAGTTCCATTACTTTGATTATTGTTTTGCATGTCTATTGGTTTGAACTCGCTCAATCTCACACCCAACATTGCTCAGAGTTGTTGTAATTCTTTAACAATGACACAAGAATGGAAGCTGGAAGGATTTTGACTTATAAGAGACTTATGGCTGTAAAACTGTTGCGTCAGTGCACGCTGGGAAGGTTCCCAACGCATCTGTCTCATGTAAACGTAATGGCGTCATCAGAACTTGGGCAATCATCATGAATGTGATCATGATTTTCATGCTCTAATCATTTTTCTGTTATCCAAGATGACTTCATCGGGGAGTAAAAAATCGTCTCCCAAGCTGTGCTCAAAGAACCAAATTAAATACATGAGAAAAAAACTAGATTATTCTACGATAGCATGAGAGCAGCAATTGCTTAACCTCCATTTGAAGAACAGGGCTCATGATTCTAATCTAACTGTGGATATGAATCAGATATAAATGCCATTTGTCTGCTGGAAGAGCTGCTAGAGTGGATCACTGCAGAACATCTGATAACGTAGTGAGTGCAACACAGCGTACCAGCTTATCAGCCCAATAAAATGCCATGCTAAATCAGTGGAGTGCTCTTTTAATGCTGCAAAACTGCAAACAAATCAACAATAACAGCTTTGTTACTGCTGCTGATTTAATTAGTTAAAGCGACCTTAGTCTGGTGTCATCATTAACTGAATAGATTTTGCTAATCTGCAAACGTTGCAGTTATCAGTTTTTAAAAATCCATTTAAATGTCCTGTCATGAAGATTTCACTGCTTATAAATGAAGCTGGAGTTTTTCTGCAATGAGAAACAATAATAATCATGCTCTTGTGAGATTTAACAAAAAATGTTATATAGTATTTTTTTAATGTTTGTTTTTTATGTATTTTTCTTCAGCTTGATAGTAGATGGCTCCCTTCATACCAAAAACATGGCAAAACAAGGACAATTGTGCCCTCAGAGCTCTGTTTCATCAACCACTATCGCTGCAAGTCACCGATCAATACAGACTCATGGGGTGTTTGTCTGGAGGGTGATCGTTTTCTTGGAAAGCAGAACAATACACTGAGGGGTAAAGTGATAAAATCACAGCCCTCCAGTCATTCGACGTGCTTACAAATTATTGCAAAGTCACAAAATGGAGCTTTTGTGCTGTTTACTAGGATACGTCCTGCGAGCTCTGTGCATTTGACAACAGTAGCATGAGATATTTATCAGCACGACAACTGAAAAGTCAGCAGATATCATCTAGACCCACCAGGATCAGACAATTATTAGCTCAAAAAAGAGTGCAGCAATATCTAGTCGTCAATGTGCAACATGCAGGCAATATTTGAATAGGGGAAGGGGTTGGTGAAGGGTTAAAGGTTGAAAGTGATAAGAGACAGACAGAGAGTTTGTACGCAGCAGAGAAAGTGGGACTATTCTGTGCTCATCATGGATTTATCACCCGCAGCTCTGATCCTGTGTTCTCTCTTATGTACAGGTAAAGAATCTGATTGAATTTAAAGAGTAATATTTAGCACTGATTTAGGATGTGTTTATGCCCCGCAGACAGCTTCTCTGTTTAGACGGAGCCATTTTTGTACATCGAAGGATCTGGTAAAGCTAAATTGTACTCACCGCATTGAAAAATAATATTTAAATTATGTTAAAAATGGACACAGTCGTGATTACTCTTCACAGATGATGCCATGAAAAGTGGAAGAAATTGTCTGTATAAAAGCTATGGACAATTACATTGTTGCTTTAAAGAGATGTTGTTGACTTGTTTTAAAAAATTGTTTTAATTTATGAGCAACACAAATTTTTGTTGGCGTTTCTATTATATTGCTACAAACACATAAATCGGGGAAACGCAGCCTCAAAATCAGTATAAAATAACCCAAACATTTTATTTCTTTTTCTTTTTTTTATTTTATGTGAACCAATGTCATATTATTAATGTCATGAAATAAAATAGTTCTGTCTTTCTTTGCGAGAAATCGTCCTTTTTTTTTTTTTTGCTAAATTTTCTTTTTTCCTTCGTCATCGAGCAGCACTTCTGTTCAATCTGTGTATTTGCTCGGGTTGTTTGCTTTGGGGTGGTGCTTGTTTACACTGTATTTTACCCAGACATGTCTAAAGGTTCGTCGAGTCGATTTGTTCTTGCACATGTTTGTAAAACTTCTTTTTTTTTTAACCTTGTTAATGTGTCTGTATAATGTTTTTTTTTTATATGCTGGAAGTCATACAGTACCTATAAGTAGTATTCTCCCTCCTTGGAAGGGTTCTGCTTTTACCTGGAGTCATGGAAGATTTTACAAAAAAACAAATTACTCTGACATGTCAAAGTGAAAACAAAGTTCTACATAGTGATGTAAAATTTAAAAAAATGTGAAATAGGTGATTGCATAAGTATTCACTGCCTTTGAAGTTGCTCACCTAATTCAACACAAGTCTCGCCAATCAGGGCTGGAAGTCACACACTTATTGAAATGGATCATGTGAATGTGACAAAAAAAAAAAAAAATGGTTGTAGTATAAAGACACCTACATCTGGAAGTTCCAGTCACTGGTGAATCTGTTTTTTTTAAATTTTTAACATTTAAAAAAAAAAAATCGGAATCTATTTTTGGTAAATTCTTTTCAATAAAGCCAAGTTAGATTGAAGTTTATTTAGTATTGTTCACTGTCAAAGCAATAACAGGAGAAGACTTCCAAGAGATGTGAACACTTTTTAGACTTTCTGTATCATTGTTCTTCAGAATCAGTTTCCAGCTCAAATATATTTGTCTGAATAACTGCAAGAACTACAACTTGCCTTTTTTGTAGTGTCGAGTAGTTTTACAGTGTGAAAGCTGGTGTGCTCGAGCTGCAGCAAGTTAGGAAGGATTGGATGAAGAGAGGCAGGACTTCCTAGATCTGCAGTTTCAAAGGGAAGCAAGAGTGTAGAGTTACATTTAAACCCTCCTAGATGTGTAACTTTGAAACACAGAGGAAGTTTTAGAGTTTAATCAGCACTAAGCGCTCTGTCTTTCTGTGCAGTGGCTGGTCAGGCTCCAGTTGTCTCAGTGGAGCCTCGGGTTGCTACTGTTCGCCAAGGAGAGTCTGTCAGCTTCAGGTGCCAAGTGGGGAGCGGCGCTCAGCCAGTTCGGCTGGAGTGGAGGAGAGCCAATAACCAAGCGTTACCAGGTCAGGAGCAACGACATGTAAGCACAAGCACTGTTCATACAACATCACCGTCTGTGATGGTTTCGCTGAATTCTCCCATTTCCCTTCCAGAGAATGCAAAGATCGGTCCTGATGGGTCTTTGCTGACGATTGCAAATGCCCGACCTGGAAATCAGGGCCAATACCGCTGTGTTGGAGTCAACTCCGCCGGCCGCGGCACTGCCAGTGCTGTGCTGAACGTCAAATGTGAGCTTCACAGTACAGTTTTCCCCCTCACTGGGTGTGTGTACCATGGCAAAGCTAGAAAGTGGGTTTATTTTTATTAAACACAAAAAAACACTCTCACTTTAAACCCCACATTTTACCCACTATGTGTGTTTCTACGTGCATCGGGTGTTACTTTAGAGCAGCTGGTTCATGTTCATGTTCTTTTTATCCGCAACGCTTAGTGTGATAATGTGGAAACAAGGTGACAAAGGAGACGACGTTGCTCGTAAATCTGCTGAATGTTATGATGTGAATCTGCAACTCAGATTTTATAGTGAGCTTCAGTTCATTGTTTAGCTGTCCAGCCTACAGCGTTTCTGTTTTGTCTCACTGTCATTGCACGGTGTCATTTTTTTGGCCACAGCGTGCAGCCAGCGTTCAGAGAGAAAATCCATTGTTTATGACATACTTGGCACCAAAAAGCGGACGAACCCAATTAGCAACAGGCTGGTGAACATAGTGGAGAAATAAGCAGCCAGATATTTACTTTAGGAGCTGGTGGAGACCAAAAACTGAGCTAAAATGGGCGAATATTGGATGTGAGGAGCATTTTCAAGGCACTGTGCTCCAAATTAACTGCTGGATGTGTAAATAAGCATCTGTTTCTGTTTGTTTGTCCTCTTTCCATCAGTTGCTCCCAAAGTTCAGGTGACACCAGCCGGGCCTCTGCGGGTGAGGATAGGTGAAGCCGTGTCAGTGGACTGTCAGGCCACCGGCAGGCCACGCCCCACGCTGTCCTGGAAACGCCAAGGCTCCACCCTGCAGCTGGTTACCACGGAGACAAATGATGTCAACACCATAAAGGTGAGAGATGAACTCATGCGCAAGTTGTTCCTTTTATTTCTTTCCACGTTCAGGATGATTAATAGCACATACTAATCTGTTTCCTCAGTGGCCTGCAGTGCGTCCAGAAGATTCAGGAGTTTATATTTGCCAAGCTGTGAACAGTGAGGGAATTACAGAGGTCAAAGTTGACATCGTTGTGGAGGGGGGGCTTGGAGCACCAGTGGCTACAGTGAGCGCTACAGAAATGACAGTGGTGGAGGGACATACAGTCGTAATGGAGTGTCAGGCCAGCGGTAAGACGCCTAAATGCTTGTGCTATAGATCAACTCTGCTGTCATTTGTCAGGTTTAACTCTCTTTCTGTTCCTCCTTCCAGGTTCTCCCACCCCCGTCATCACCTGGTCCAAACTTCGAGCGCCGTTGCCATGGAAACATACGGTGTCCGGTGGAGTTTTGACACTGACCAGCGTCGGGCGCCAAGACTCAGGACAATACATCTGCAATGCAACCAACATACACGGCTACAGTGAGGCGTACACGCAGATGGAGGTGGACAGTGAGTGGAAGAGCACACACACACACACACACACACACTGCACATCCAGATGCTTCACCGCTGCTCGTGTTGACAGCCTCCCTCCTTCACGCAGCTCCTCCGTACGCCACCTGCCTGCCCGACCAGGTGAGGCTCCAGCCGGGGGATGCCCTCCGCCTGCAGTGCCTCGCCCACGGCTCTCACCCCATCCAGTTCACGTGGACTCGGCTGGGCAGGGCGGGTCTGCCTGCAGGAACCCAGACCACTAAGGATGGAACGCTGCTCATAGCCCACGTTAGGCAGAGCGACGGCGGGACGTACAAATGTGTGGCCTCCAACCGCATTGGTTCAAGTGAGGCAGTGGCCAAAGTCATGATTAAAGGTGAGCTGATGCTTAGGCTTGGGGATTTTAGGTCCATTAAGTGTTTCTAATCTTGACTTTTTCTCTTCTTTCTTTCGTTTTTACAGCTTAAAGTGATTCCATCAAACTGTGTCTCACTGACTCTGACTGCCTGGATTGTCCTGGATTCCATCAACATAGTTTGAAGCTTAATACTGAAAAAAACAACTAGAGAAAATTATATTTAAAAGATTCATATGTTTTGATGTATGAAAGTGAGAAATATCATGCTGATGCGGTTAAACTTTTGGTGTTATTTTGGGTTAATTTTGTACTTTTATAGAAAATGAATAGCCTATTCTGGCTATTGTTGTGCTGCAGGGTGGTGCAGTTGGTAGCACTGTTGCCTCGCAGCAAGAAGGTCGCCGGTTCGCGTCCCAGTGGGGGCACCGGAATCTTTCTGCGTGGAGTTTGCATGTTCTCCTCGTGCAGCGTGGGTTCTCTTCGGGTTCTCCGGCTTCCTCCCACACAGTCTAGAAACATGTTGAGGTTAATTGGTGATTCTAAATTGTCCGTAGGTGTGAATGTGAGTGTGCTTGGTTGTCTGTCTCTAAGTGTGGCCCTGTGATAAACTGGCGACTTGTCCAGGGTGTCCCCTGCCTTCACCCTAAGTCAGCTGGGATAGGCTCCAGCCCCCCCGCGACCCTAGTGAGGATTAAGCGGTGTATAGATAATGGATGGATGGATGGGCTATTGTTGTCGCTATGGAAAGCTTTTACTGGAACTCCTCAGCAGTATGTGTGGGAGTTATTTCTTTTGGTTGGAATGCCTCTGCAGCCGGCCTTCCTCCCTTCATCTAATCTGTCAAGGTTAAAAGGAGGGTGCAAAAAAAAAAAAAAAAAAAACTAAAACCCGCCATTAAATATCAAAACAATAAAGACCAAATAAAAAGTAGTTTGATGTGTAATGAAAAATGTTGTTGTCATCAAAATATGTTTTTCTTTTTAAAGGGCATTCAAATTAGAGACTTTGCAAGTGATAAACAAGAGAATTGCAGTTTATTTTAACCTTGAATATGTGCTATTATTGTTCTATTGTGGCTCCACAGATTGTTCTAACTTTGCACTCTGCACCTTCATTGTAAAGATGAGCTTAACAAAGTTGATACAGGTTGAAAAAAAAAATAAAATCAAGGTTTGTAACATGAGCTTCTTTAAGCTGTGATCAGAAATCAGCGTCCTGCAGCAGCTCTGCTTTCTAACTGTGTTATCTGTATCTCGACAACAGACGATGAAGAGTGCAAAGTTAGCACGATCCACAATAATGAGAAAACTACCACATTGAAATAAACCAGAACTCTTCTTTAAAATGGAAAAAACAAAACATGTAAAAATGCTGCCTGTGATTCATGAAGGTGAGCTTTACAGAGTCCAGCAGTACTGTGAACATTTAGGCTTTTCTTGTACAATCATAATCAAGAAGCAGCAAAACTTATTAGGATCTTCTTTTTTTTTTGGTGAAAATTTATGGTGTAGAGACAAGAGTGGCTCCAAAGGGCAAAGGGAAGACGAAAAGAGGGAAAGGAAAATGTGCTACAATTTGGAAAATCACATATACTGTACAAGTGGAGCACAAACATTAGGGGGAACTCCAAATCCAGAAATTAAAAAGAAAATGCTGCTTTATTAAGACTTTTCAGCGAGTAAAGGAAGCATTTAGATTTGAAACATGTTGTCAGTTCATCCAAATAATGGCGATTTTCTGACGTTTTGCAGATTTGATGACGCTCATTTTGCAGCTAACAACCTTACTGCCAAGATGACAACAGAAATTCATAGTTTTTATCATTTTATATACATATACTATGAATTGGGTTACATTTTTTATTTTATTTTTTTTAAAAAGATCTGCTCATAATCCTCTAAGTTCAGATTGTGTACAGTACAGTTGTCGATGTGTAATCACCAGAGCAACTGTGGATATTTCTCTAGTCCTCTAGAGTTTGGACTTAATCAAGTTTCACTCATACTGTGGCCACAAAGTCAGATTGAGTTGAATTAAGCCCTGACATAGTGGCAGTTTTTTCCCCCTCTCTCTGTCTGTTTTCATAACATTTCTGGATTGCGAGCACATTTTCCCTAATATTCACCTCAGCGTACATTTTGGTATTTCTAGTGGAGGCCATAAAGGAAAATGTTAATGAGGCAGCCACATTGTTTTAGTTTTTTTATTTTTAGAAGAAAAAAAAATCCCCGATGTATGAAGTAAACTCCTTTGGTATAGTTCTGTAATTAGTAAAACATGTGTCTGTTTGTCATGTGGCTGTCTTATGACTGATGCTAAATCTGAGCTCTGTCACTCCACAGTCGCTTCTTTAACCACATGGTGGCAATATGTAGCCTTAAGGCAGACATCCGCTGCCCTCAGGCACAATCTGAGCCCCCTAACAAATGGTGGGACAGATGCAGCCCACAGTCAAGGCGTTGTTTTCCAGATGACTACATGTCATCCTGAAGTTTATAAAAGACAGAAACCTTTTGGCTGAAGCGCCGCAGCCCTGCATTTAAACACTATTAAACGTCGATGCGGTGATGGTTAAAGCAGCTCTGCCTAAATGAGGAGTTAGATCGACATGTAGAGATTGCAGCTGAGCGTTCAACAGTGAGCTGCCATTTCCAAAGCCGCTGCCAGATCTGATCGCGGCCTCCCTCGTAAAACACCCAACCTCCATGGAGGAACAGGCTTTACACTGTTCCTCTCTCCATCTTTACAAGCATCTTCAAAGCTGGGGGAGGAAACATCTGCCCTCTGTCACCTCACTCCACCCCCTCACTTCACAGACAAAGTAAAAGCACTGCAGAGGATAGCAGTGGAGGGAAATCTGCATACGTTTTTAATTTAGAAAAGATAAAGAGCCATTTCAGTGGAAAAGAGAGGATTAATGTATCAGTGCCAAGAGGAAACTATAACTCATTAAATCTAAACCCCCTCTCTCTCTGTGTATCCTTTTGTATACATATTAACTAGACATGGTCATATACTATCTAATGGAGCCTGATATAAACAGAGAGACTCATAGGACTCTGGATGACGTCCCAGAAAAGGGATGTGCGCACACACACTCGCACAGACAGTTTGTCGCGGTCTCAGAAGCATTGCATTAGTTTAGATTACAGGAGGAGCAGATATTACAGCGGGGACCACACATTGCTTATGTTAGACTGAAGAGGTGAGGACAGAAGAGCAAACTGAGATGATATCAGAACATACTTGAAAACATTCATTTTCCTCCACACCTGACATTCCAGTAATCATTTCGAGCAGTTATTGGTTTTGGATGCAGAGCAATGTGATGTCCCAGCAGTAATAACATGGGAAAAGCGGATCATTCAGGAAGGAGCCAATGAGGTGAGAGCTTCCCCAGGAAGTGATCTGTGGAAAAGGGTTGGGGGGGGTGACGCCTGTCAAGTCTGTTGCTACGGTTTCCACCTGGCGACCCGGATAAGCCGCTGCTGCATTTTGTAGAAACAACATTCTCCTCAGGACGAAGGAAAGCAGCCTGATGGGGTGATAATGAGTGGAGTTCCTGTATTGTGTTGGCTGCAGACTTCAGATGAATACCAGAGTGCAGAATACCACAGCCTGTCCGATCTCAATGTGTCAAAACGAAAAATCAAAAAAACGTTCCTGTTCCCGCTTGTGCAACAGGAAGCCACAACAATATACACTGTATGCTTATCTTAATCGATCATTTCTCACAAATGAACTCCCAGACGGAGGAAGAGTCAGTAATCCCTGCTGAGGGAAATGGCTGCCCTGGGCTGAACGGGTCAGAAAGGAAGGAAGCCGACCATTGGCTGCATAATATGACAAAACATCATGACTGTTTCTGGACTGCGTGAAGTATATATGCAGCTCAGGATTGACATATGACACAGCAATCACACAACCAGTCATGATGCTAATATTAGGTGGTGATTAAAACAACCCAGTGTGTCCCGAGACGATTCAAGTTAAAAGAAATGTAAAAAGTACACATTTCTGATACAAAGAGTAATCCTAATTTTTCTTCATTTTGTGAAATACTCAATACACTATACATTTTGTTTTATTTTTAACAGTTTGTAATTTTAATTTCTTGCAAGATTTACAGATTTTCCCTGTTTTGTTTAATTACAGATAATAACTAGCAAATAGAAATATTTTAATTTACTAGTTAACCATTAAAAAAAAACAAAAAACAAACTGTCAACAATGTCCACATGAAAAAAACATTTTTTATTTTTATTTATTTTTATTTTATTTTTTACAAATGGTAGTTTGTTATTTATGTTTGACCATAAAATTTACACTATATATAATAATTTACACTATATTTACACTATTTACATGATGAGCAAAAAATATTATTGTTTTACAGATATTGTTTTGATTGAACCGATTTTTCCTGGCTTGGCTAAATGACAGCTAAAATCTAGTAAAATCACCCAAAAATATTAATTTAATATTTATTTATATGCTGACTATCAAAAAACTCATATCAAAAATCATAATTTCTACAAATAGCAATGTATTATTTTACTGTGTGTGCACTACTTTATTGTATTTAAATCTCTCTCTTTTTTTTTTAATCATTATTTTACAGGTTTCTGCTGCAATCAGACGATCAGTGATTCTGCCACTACTCCCCTCAGAAAGGGATCCTCAGCCGGGGGATCGAGACCCTTCAGATGGTCCTGAGATAAATTAAGGTAAAGGAAATATAAATATACACATTTCTCATACATACATTCATTTTACACTGTAAAAACATAACGTTTTTTTTTTGTTTTTTTTAACAGTTTGTAAGATTTTACCTGTTTTGTGAAATTACAGATAATAATAATTAGTAGAATCTGAAAAAATAAGAAAACTTACTAGTCAATCCATACCAAACAGGTCAAATCTGTCAATAATCTGTATTTTTACAAATGGTAAATGGCTCTTTTTACTATTTCTACTGTATTTAAATCAGCAAAAATGTCATTATTTTACAGATAGTTGCTGTTGCTTGAAGGGAAAAGTCTGTGTGTTAAAAACTGAAAAACTGTTTAAAAAAAATATAACTTAAAAAAGTAACAGCTAATATATATATCACAGATAATAATGAACAAAATCACAGAAATAAAAAGGTTTCCACTTACTAGTTAACCATAAAAACCAGGCCAAAGCTGTCCCTAACGTCATCACAACAGTAAAAATTGAATTATTTTAAGTTTTTTTCCTTTTTTTTTTTTTTTTTTTTTTGCCACTCAGGGACACATGACCTGCAAAACCCCCTAAAGCTGCACATGTTGAAACTTATGATGTTACGATGGAAAACAATTACCTGTCTAGTGTGAGAGGAGATGTTCTTACAGTCTATGTGATAAACCCACAAGGTTGTGCAGAGCATTTCTCAGACCATTGTTTTGGTTTTTCCCGCCCACAGCTGTAAAGCTTCGGTTCATTCTCACCGCTCTCATCAAGCTTGGTTTCAGTGGCTGCTTTCAGTAGACTGTACAGAAGCTGCTCGGCACTAAACAGTGGTATTTTGTGTTAGTTTACATATGGACTTTTTGGATTTCAGTTGTTTTATGAACCCTAGAATGATTAATATTGACAACCCATTAAAGTGTTTCAACATCGGTTCAGTAATCTGCAACACAGCTTGAGTTTGCACTGCAAGCGTCCCCGCTTTTGCTCGCTGCTGTTTCTATTCTCGGTTTTGGAGGCCATTCGTCTTCATATCTTTTTCACCGTCAAGTCAAAGAACTGACACAGGCCCTGACAAGAGATATATGTGCTTGTCTGACATCTGTTTTAATGGCTTTAACAGCGAAGCAAATGGCACTGAGGGCTGTTGAGCTTGGAGTTAGGCAGGGTTTGTGGAATCTCAATACCATGACGTGATTCCAGTCTGTTGTCAATTATGGGTGGAGAAAGACAATCAGGCCACTCTGTAATTTAGTCATCTGCATTTATTCATAGTGACTGTGTGGCTGTTTAGGGCCTAATCACTATTGTTCATCTTTATTACCTCATCAATCAATAAATTAGATTCTCATTTTTCCTATCCTGGGACAAGGTCTTCTGAGACTGAAGGGCCACGTCTACTTAGTCGTACCAAAGATTAACTTTAGTACAGAACAACACAGGCTTAGTTTGAAGTGAATTTAACTCCTTACAAAAGCTTGTTTTTTCAGATTAGATTTGTTGAGCAGATTTAACAGTGGGCTGGTATTAGGTGGGGATGACGCATAATGAAAGCTGTTATCAGTGTCGATGGTAAAACACATCTAGATGTAAAGATGGCGCTTTTTTTTTGTTGTTGCTGCAAAATACGCTGCAAATACAGACTGGTGTCAAGACGTCCTGTGATCATAGCCCTCGCCTCTTCACTTGAAGTGCTAACCGCGTAAGAGGACGTCTCAGAACGAACACGCTTTCACTATCCTGCTCCTTGGCCCTTCTGAACCTTTTGAAACCATTGCAGATTGAAGGCAAGCAATGTTAACCACAACTCTGTGTGTGTGTGTGTGTGTGTGTGTGTGTGTGTGTGTGCACCTTGCCTGCTGACAAAATGTCACCGGTGTCTATGGCGTCAGAGAAAACCACTTGAAGCGTGGAAAAAAAAAGTCTGAGCTGCACTTTCGGTTAAAAATACACAGTATAAAAGCAGAAGAAGGAGGAAGGAGGCGTACAGACTGATCGACGCGGCGTTTGGTACAAGTCATCACATGTTTTACTGCTTCTATTTGTACCACTCAATAGCATACATGCTGTTGCTTGATTTAGCCTGTAAACCGAAATAACCTTTTTCGTGTTACAAAAATGAAAGTTCTCAGTCAAACTCTTAAATGAGTGAAAGTAGCTCTTGTCTTATCTGGATATAAATCATTAAAGTTACTGTTTTCAGCGACCTACCATCTACATGAGTTATGTAAAAACATGTATTATAGGAGATTTACAGTATTTAAGGCAGAAAAAAAAAAAAGAGTGAGTCAGTTTATTCTCACAATGAGCAATAACCTTCACAACACGCTGCCTGGTAATTCCAGGGGATCTACTCGTTTCAGCTCTCAGTTCTCTTATTGCTTTCTATTCCTTTGTGTTAGAGTGCAATACAAAAAAGGTCTGACTTCACCCTAAAGTTCTATTATTGTAAGTTACATATAAATAAATCTGAGAACATTAAAATGGATTAAAAATATAAACTGAGAAGTCAAAAGAGAAAAGTATTTAAAAAAAAAAAAAAAAACAGAGAAGAAAAGGGGATGTGAGAGGGGGAGGAAGGAGGATGTGGTAACCTGGAGTAGAGTGACCGTTATCAGTCAGTATGGCAGTGTCAGCTGTCCTCCTGGACTGCTGGAAAATAAAATATTGTGAATCCACAGTTGGGATGTGTGTGTTTCAGGATGCAAACAGCAACTGCGACCGTGTGATTATGATCCATTCACTCCATGTTTCCATATGGAAAGATCCTGCCTGTGTGACTTTGCCAGCAGCTCTGGGCACCAACATTTCTACCTCGGTTGGTATTATAAAGGTTTATTACGCAACAGAAACTTTCCACCAGCACTGAAGCAGCTTTTACACTCAGTGCGTCGTGGCAGTTAACTCCGTTTTTATCCTCAAGCAGAAGAATTAATGTTTCTTTCAAAGTTTCTGGGTAGCTAAGAGACTATGTGAAATATATTCTTCGGAGAGATTGGGTGTGTTTACCAACAGCTGATTAATGTCTAATTTATTGGTGGTTTCTTGGAAATCTGTTTAATCTCTCAGCTGACCCATGGGTGCAACCCTAACTCTGAAAAACAATGATTTAAAACACTGTCAACTCTCGGACTGTGTGACGTATCATAGATGAACTTCATACTTCTCTGTTTATTCAGTCAGGTTTGGTTGTAAAAACAAAATGATTTCAGAGCAGCGCAACAAAATTAAAAAATAAAGAACAATTACATAAAGGTATATGAAATCTACAAGAGTCTCCCTGTTGCTCTGCGTTATGTTGACTTAAGTTTATTGTTTCACTTGTAAATGTGGCCACAAAGGGAAACCACAGGTGCCGAGTTTATGCCGTTGCCATGGAGACGGACTGTTGACAATCGAGTTCAGCCGCGAGTATGGTTGCATCTGCAGCACTTTTTAACATGAACACCATACCAAAAAAAAAAACAAAAACAGAACAGAACAAAAAACCTCAAAATTTATCTGCGGCATCACGACTGCACAAAGTCAACGTGACAGCAGCTGAAATTATGTAAGTTGTGGTTGATAACAGCATTAGCAAAGTTTCATTTCTGCGCTAGCTGACGTTAACACGATATGAATAGAGAGCAATGTCTGAGAAGCATAAAAACACAGCTGTGATCTAAAGCGACAGTGTCAAAACAAAGTGTCCATCCCCCAATTTATTTCTTTATTTTTTACAGTAATATGCAAAAAATAAGCACTATTTCATGGTAAAAGGAAAACCAGTTTCTACACAGTAATGCCAATTAATCAAAAACATAAAATGTTAAATAAGTGATTGCATCAGTATTCTCCCCCTTTTAAAGTGATCACTGAATTCAACACATGTGCAACCAGCTGGTGCTACAAGTAACACAACTGATACAAAAGTGAAACTGAGATCATCACAGTGAATGTGTCTCATATGATTATAGTATAAAAACACTTGTACCTGGAAGGTCCAGTCACTCATGAGCCAGTACTCCAAGCTACCACTACACCATGAAGACTACTACTGCAAACAACCAAGTGAAAAGGCTATTAAAAAGGCAGAAGTCCATGGATGGATACAAGAAAATTTCCATGTCACTGAATATCCCTTAGAGTGCAGTTAGATCCATCCATCCATCCATCCATCCATCCATCCATTATCTATACACCTACGAGGGTCTATCCCAGCCTATCCCAGCTGACTTAGGGTGAAGGCAGGGGACCCCCTGGACAGGTCGCCAGTCATGCAAACTCCACGCAGAAAGATCCCGGTGCCCCCACCGGGATGCGAACCAGCGACCTTCTTGCTGCGAGGCAACAGTGCTACCAACTGTGCCACCTTGCAGCGCAGTTAGATCCATCATTAAGAAATGGAAAGAATATAGCACAAGCACAAATCTGTCTTGCTAGGTCACACTCAAAGACTGAGTGACCAGTCAAGAAAGAGACGAATGAGGTCGGCCACCAAGACACCTATGACTCCTCAAGCTTCAGTGGCTGAGATGGGAGAGACTGTGCATACAACAACTGCTCTTCACCAGTTAAAGCTTGATAAGAGAGCGGCAAAGACAAAGACACTGTTGAATAAAGCTCATATTAAAACTGGAGTAAAGTTCATCAGAAGGCCCCTGAGTGAATCGGAGGTCAACTGTAACAACGTTCTTTGGTCTGATAAGACTCAAAATTGAGCAACACACCATCCCCACTGTGAAGCATGGTGGTGGCAGCATCATAATGTTGGGATGTTTCTCTGTAGCAGCCCCTGGAAGACTTGTAAAGGTAGAGGTTGAGATGACTACAGCCAGGTATAGGGAAATCCTGATGCAGAAGATTTGTTTTTCACAATGACATGAAGCATACAGTCAGAGCTACACTGAAATGTTTTTTTAAACACAACAAGGTGAATATTCTTGAGTAGCTGAGTCAGAGCCCAGACTTCAATACAACTGAGAATTTTTGGCTGGACTTGAAAAGGGGTTTTCTCTCACAATCCCTGTGCAACCTGAGCTTGAACAGTTTTGCAAACAAGAACTGGGAATTGCTGTGTCCACTATCCAGATGTGCAAAGCTAAACTCATAAAGGCTGAATGCTATAATTGCTGCTAAAGGTACAAAATTTGGATGTAAAGGGGGCGAATATTTATGCAATCGCAACAACATATTTCAATGCAGGTTCAATAAAATAAAAATCCTGACTCAGATACACGTAAAAGCTTTTTGAGCGACTGGACGTTCAATTTACTTCAGCTTTATTTAACACATACAGCGCAAGCTCGCAACTTAAGTCATCTCACAGCACTTGACACAAAAATACCGAGCAGCTCTGTAGAATCAGTGGGAAGAGAAAACCTCCGGAAGAACCTCGTTCAGGGAGGGTGACCATCTGCTTTGACCGGTTGGGGTGAGGGTAAAGGGTAAAGAAAACAGGATAGCAGATAAAAAAAAAAAACAAACAAGCAATGCATTAGAGAACAATAAACGCTGGGGAGGTTGGGGAGGCCGACAACATTAGAAATGTGTAGCTCCAGAGTTGGAAATACCTGCAGAGAGGAAAAAACGTGTAGGAGAGAAAAGACACGTATAGGAGAGAAAAGACACCAAGTCAGTGATATGCAACTTCTCTCCATATAAATGTATGGAGAGAAAAAGAGTGAAGAGAAGGCATTATATTTTAAAAAAGGAAATGTTTCTATGTTATTTAATTGTTTTATCCTGAATGCTAGAATTAGAATCACTTTGTAAACACTTTGTATTGCATTTTACATATGAACAGTGCTTTATTAACAACATTTATCCGTATTATTATTATTGTTATTATTGTCACAGATATTTCCACTGTCTGAGCATAAAATTAGGTGTAAAATTGATCAAATTATACCAAAAGCAATCCCTGGGGTGCTTTTGGCACAATGCTCCTTTTTGTATTCATAACAAGTCTGTGTGTAGTTCTCAAAGTCTAATCGTGAACAAAAGCTTGCTTGCACATCAGGACAGAAACGTTGTTGTAGGAAATGGGGGAAAACCTTCAATTACGTCATGTTTCTGCACAACATGTGTCACATGTGGTGCTGCAGATAGTGGCCTACAGATGGATATATTTAGATTAGCACAATGATCTGCTGGTTTGTGCTTCTATGCAAGCTAGGTCACTATAGGAAGGAGGTGAGGAGGGTGTTTCGCTATTTTAATCAAATGAGAATGTGTCACACACTTGTGCTCGCCGGCGACTCCCAACTGAGGGATCAGCGCAACCGCAACGTTTTCTCAAAACCGTCTAATGATCACTGCTAGCCGCTAGTCCAGTATAAATAACATTCTCCCTTTTGACGGATCACATTTTTCCCATACAGTTCCTCCTTTTGGATGACTGATGGTCACAACGGGCAGACGTCCATTAAGTGCATGTGGGATTAATGCTCAGCCAACACGAGCGCATACACTCAACCACACACTGACCTGATCTTTCCATACGGGAGCATACATTAGTGCAGTAGCCTTTCGTAGCCTGACACTCACTAGGACACAGACATAAACAGACTAAAGCAGGTCAAAGTACCCCACTTACACACCCAAACACACACACACACACACACACACACATGGTGCATCTGCTTTTATTTAGCCCTCTGTTTACTAAAGATGCTGAAGGGATGCGCATTTGCATTTTCTCATCCTCTTCATCTGACTGTGATTTCTCTGTCTCCATGTGTCTGCTCATTTGTCTCCGTATGTCTGGCCTTCTGTCTGCGCGAATGACAGGGAGTCAAGATGATGCTCCAGAAAGCCGAGCCAGAGCGAGACAATGAGGGACTGAAGGAGGAGGAAAGGAGGTCACATCAGCAAGCTTTTCTCTCACTGTGGAAAAGAATGGAGAAAGGCGGAGAATACACGAGCAGCCTTTCTTGGAAACTGCATGCAACTGGAACCGATAACCTCTACTCTACACCTATCATCTGTGTCTCACACACTCACTTCAAAGCTTTGCATAAATCTTGTGGTGGAGGTTGTTTTGGTATACTGCATCGTAACCATGACGACAGAGAGCATCTCCCACTTTTGGAAGTAACAAATCTGTTGCACTTACTTCACTTCCTTTCTGTTGTGTTGTTTAGAAACGTTATGTTCTCGCTCCACTCACCACACTCCTCCTATTTGCTTAAAAATCCCCCCAGCAACCTTTCGGTGAAGGTTTCTGCCCTCTTCTCTAACAGCTGCTGTGTTTTGCATCTTTGTTTATGCGTCTTCTGGCATCAGAAGTAGAGCAAAATTCAACTAATGATTTACTGCACCCCGCTGCCTAACAGCGATTACATGATAGCTCAGCATCTCACTACAATTACTGGGGCTATCTGGCTTCTCCAGCAGCTAGAGCGGTGTACATGAGATTGTAATATGAGCGATATTCTAGATATAGAGTTTGGAGGGTAGAGACTTATTTTTAGACTTTCTGTAATAAGAAAATGCAAGACTAATAGTTTAGGTGCAGTACTCCTGTGCTGACTAAACACATCATTAGTTTATGTCTACCCTGTTGCCCAAAACCTACTTTGCTACACAACTGCATTCATTTTCTCTGTTCTCTGGGCTGGGTGGGGTACAAATAGTGCATTCGTGATGATGTGCAATGTTTAGTGTCCTTCAAACACACTGTCTAGTTTGATGTCCTACAAGCTCCATTTCAGTCTTATCAGACCAAAGAACCCTTTTCCAGTTGACTTCAGTCTTCCAAATACCTTTTGGTGAACTCTGGTCAAGATTTATTATGAGCTTTTTTTTCAACACTGGCCTTCTCTTTGCCACTAACACATAAAGCTGTGACTGATGAAGAACAGGTAACAGCTGCT
>NW_007579411.1:0-20178 GCF_000690725.1 Stegastes partitus | reverse complement strand
TTTAATGTTGAAAAGCAGTAAAAGGGAAAACCTTCCAAAGGGGGTGAATACTTTATATAGGCTCAAATAGTTTCCAATTTGGAGGCAGAATGGAGGCACTAGTCAGCAACAGATCCTTTCATCCAGGAGTCTGAGCTTTATATCCCACGTAGAACCTTTATTCTCAGACTTTAGCTTTGTTTCCACTTTATATGCAGTTTTTAAACTTGCTATTTCGGTAGGTTTAAGCACCAAAACCGCACGATTAATTTTTGGAAATGATCATACTTTGGTTTACATTTTTACAACAATAACTACATGTTAGAAGCTTGGTTAAATTTAAGCACTGAAAGTTCTTGGTTGGTTTCAGGAAAATAGCAGCTTGTGTTAAAATATGAGCCTTTCACAACATGCATTAAGCTTCTCCTCCATTTTCTGGTTTACCAGGGTGATGAGTCCCGACCCATCTGATACATGATTTATTGTCAGGAAATGCACGATTGTAAACAGAGAAATGAATGGCAACGATATTTGGATTTTCAATGTATTTGTGATACGTCACAAACAACATCTGGCACTAAACACGTTTTCAAAAATGTAATTGAGAATACACTTTGCTTGTAAAAGATTGTAATTTGTGAGATTGATGACTGATTTATGCAGGTACCGGTTAAGTTAAGCTCCGTTCATGACCAGCATGTCTTTTATACAGTATTTCCCTTGTGTGGGTGGTGGAAGGTGGTGCAGTGGGAGTAAAACCAGAGGCTCTGTTTTTCGTTGGCTTTGAGACATTACACAATCCTGATTATGTTAGCCAAGATAACATTACAAAACATTATCAGTGTGCTGGTAATGTTGAAATATCAGGGAAAACCTATTAAAAATGAATAAATAAATAACAGCGACATGACATGGAAAGTCTGATGCTACATTTTTCATTATCAGACTTATATATTTGTGACTAAATGGCCTGTACTAAGACCAGAGTAACCAGTGATTACATATGAAGACAGATAAACCCTTTGTGATGGGTTTTCGGAGCTCAGTGTGGTGGCTCCACTTGATCTCGACTCTTCCTAATTTCTGGATAATCGAAAACTGACTGAAGAGGTGGAGCATGACTGGAGCTGTACACTGATGACACCCACTTGTTACTCAAAGCAGCTAAACTCTTAATTCTGCATAGTTCTTTCAGCCTCAATGCAATGTAAACAGTTTTATATAAAATCATCCTCTGTGCGATTGTCAGAAATGGGAAGACCAACTAAAAGACCGCAAAGCGAGGCTGTAAACATGTTAAATTCTGCAGTACGTTTGGGATTGTAACATTGGAGTCTATAGGGAGTAACGTTTTTTTTGAGTCAGCCTCAAGTGGTTGTTTGAGGAACTGCAGTTTTTGGCACTTAATGGCCTTCATTTTTCAGTCGCAGAGGTCGCGGCTTTGTACTCATTTATCTTCTAGTTTAAGACACGATTTCTTTACAGAGTTTGATATGTGTTGAATGATGTAGCTCAAAGCTGCATGTTATTAGTTTGTAGAGTTCCTTTTAATGATATACTCGGGTTTTCCCCTGAACCACATCATTGAGGTCTTGTAGTGGATTTTACTTTAATAGAGGTCATCCTGCATCCGTCTCCAGTCTGTTTTCTTGCAGTCTGGTGGGGGGGGGTTGAAAAAATGCAGAGGGTTCGTCACTGAAACTGGGTGAAGGGCTGAAGAGGGACCGGAGGAAAAAGTGGGAGGGGATGCAGAGTTAGAAGTTGGGGGAGAATGGGAACGGATATACGATTACTTACTGGCAAAACTCAAGTACGGCAGCAGCTGTTTAGATTGAGTGTTAGTCATCGCCCTCTCTTCAGTCTCTGGTTCCCCCCCCTCCTCCTCTCTTTTTTTGTCTCTCATGAGAGCGTTGTGAATAGCTCCTGAAATAGAGGCCACTGGAGCGTAGAGAAAGCCGGCGTGGACAGAGGGGGGGTTTATGTTCGCAAGCAATGTGATACGGTGCCAGTGTGAGAAATGTGTTCACGAGGAAAGATATGGAGTGAAAGAAAAGAGCAAGAAAGAGTGGCGTGAGTGAGACAAGGCCGCACAGATAAGTGAAAGAGAGGAAAAGGGAGAGAGAGAGAAAGCAAAAGACTTTGACTGAGTGAGAGAGAGAGAGAGAGAGAGAGAGAGAGAGAGAGAGAGAGGAGGGTGGGGAATCAGAGGGAGAGCGAGGCGTGCTCAGACTGAGAGTCTGACTCTGAGAGGAAGAAAGCTGGTGAAGGTTCACTGTTGTTTTTCCTGCCTCACATACAAATATCCTCCACAGAAGGGATACTTTTTTTTTTTTTTTAATGTTCATTTGTTTTTCTTACTTTGTGGATTTTTATGGAAGTTGGACTAAAGCTGAAAAGAAAAACTCTTTCTTGAACTTTTGTGAGTGGACTTAAACTTCTAATAACTGGATCTGATTTACAGTTGATTCACAGCTCTGATTCTTCGGAAGTCAACATCTGTGGTGGTGGAGTATTGTTTGCCTTTGACATGGGGTTCGAGAAGGATCTACTTATTCTCGGTAAGTTTGTCAATGACAGCATAGTGTGTGTGTGTGTGTGTTAACTGGGTGGGTGTGTGAATGCTGAGAAGAAGAAAAAAAAAAGAGAAAAAAAGTACAGGGAAGTTCAGAAATTGTTTAACACTTCAGTTGAGGTACTTCTTCATTTTGCCAGAAACACAGTTTCTCTGTTTGGCTAAGGGGAACCTATAGAAATCACTTCAACTTAGCAGAATATTAGCCTCCAGTTTTGGATCTCTCACTCTTAATTACTAAATATAATAAATTGCAACTTGTGGATTTGATAGCAGAAGTGGTAGCCTCTCTTTTGTAAATGTTAATCCTAGCTGACATGGGTAACACCGGTCATGTTTACCCTGCCAGACAGTGAGCTCTGCCCCCCAGCTGTGTTTTCCACAGTGGTTGTGGACCGAGGTCAGAGTGGCTGCTGTGAAGTAAAAAAAAAAACTTTTGGGATCAGACATTGCGTTGATCAGGTTAGCTCTTTAGGCTGACAGCATCACAGAAACCCAGGGCATGAATGAGCTGTAGCAAACGTGCAAGGGTCTGGTGGCGCAATGATTCACAGCAGAAAGACTCTTGAGGCCTCATTTGAATAAACCACATAGGCGGTAAACTTGTGGCGCTGCTAGTAAATGGGGGCTGCACCACAAACAGTGGTTATTGCATTTCAGGTAGATTTCAGAAGCTCACATTTAAATGTTTAAGTAATGTGCTATTTTATTCCATCTGCTCTTTCATTTCACCTGTATAGATGTTATAGATTATACTAGATGCTGACCATGTTATTGCCAACACACATACTATTGATATGACATGTCATATCCAAAACACAACTGGTTATACTGAGCTACCATCTAACACTATACCACAGGTATTCCTCTATGAGGGGATATTAAAGCATAAACTATTATATATCCAACATTTATTTATTCTGTTCCTTTAAACATCATACTGTTGCTAAAACAAACTGGAAAAAAAAGTAATTTACAATATATAATGGAAAATAATGGGAAATATCTCTAATATCTATGTCATATCTCTATAATTAAGTTGTATTTTCTAACCTTAATTTTAAATGAGATTACATGTATTTTTTGTATTTTTTTCATATTAAATGAGGAATGAAGGATAGCTAGATAGATAGATAGATAGATAGATAGATAGATAGATAGATAGATAGATAGATAGATAGATAGATAGATAGTTACTACTAATTACTAATCCTTTTAGATAATATATGCTGATAAAAAAAAATTCTTCAACAGATTTGTTGGAAAAGTGTTTTAATTTTGCAGGATATCTCTCATTTAACATACAAATCTATGTAAAATACATAATTAATACACATTTCTTTTAATTGTAATGAATTGTGTGTAATTCTACAAATGCACTTACAGTTTTCTATTAAACAAAAAGAAATATCTGTGAAATTATTATAAATTCATGAATGCACTTTAACAGTGTGTTATGTCAAAAAAGAAATTGAAAAAAAAACATGTCATTTTATGATTATTCCCAGCTATGTGTTTTTAATGTTATTTTACATTTGACATGTTCATTCATGGTCTATTTTTGTGATTTTATTATTTTATTGCATTTCAAAAAAATACAGCAAGAAAAAAAAAGAAAAATAGCAAAGCAAAATTGCCTAAAATTGTATAACTTTATACCGCGGGGGGCTCGAGCCTATTCAAGCTGACACTGGGTGAGAAGTGAGGTACAAAATGAACAGTCTGCTGCAGGGCCAGCATAAACACACATACTAAGCATGCTCATATTCACACCTTGATTCAGCCTACACCGAATGTCTTTAGGAAGAAATAGAAACTCTCAGAGAAAATCTATGCAGCGAAGGAATGAACATGCAAACTCCACTCAGAAAGGCTGAGCAGCAGTCAAACCTTTTTACTTTGGGACGACAGCACTAACCGCTGCACCAGCGCGCCGCCCGAGTTTATTTACTACTTATTTTATAATATTAATCAAGTCACACTGCAGCTTCCTTTTCACATTCAAACTATTTATTTGTTAGTTCACTCAGCACTCAGTATATCACAAGTTATTAAAACAGCTCGAATCAAATGACACATCCAGAATTATCATTGCGTTTTCCCTCAGTGCTGCTGAGCATTTTATCTTCTTTCAGCTTATTTTGGTTTTCATGCTTTTGCTTCTCCTCAGTTTTGTCCCCAGCAGCGATAAATCCATTGTGTTCTGTCAGTGAGCAGCTCATGAATGTAATGGTTCATTGCATAAAACAAATTTAAAGAGAGCTTAAATATCAACTGTGTTGGGCCCCCTGCGACACAGCTCCAAATGCTAATCCTGCCCTACGTCTGCTGGATGTGTAAATAAGCAACCCTAACAAATTCGTGAGTTGATAAAATGTCAGCGTTGCATTAGGAGCATATTGCATTGCGAGCTGCAATGTCATGCAGGTTTCCAGTATCACACAGTTCTCAAAAAAAAGCAGAAACCGAAACCGTGTTGATAATTAAAACAATATTATCAAACGTCAAAAACAGTTCCGCACTTCCTCAAAGTAAGTGTTTTTGAAGGAACACAGCTCCCCTACGTGTTTGTCTTTTTCAGTTCTTGGTAATACTATGACGATGTCCAATAATTTCTACACCTGTTCATAACCTGTTTTGTCTGTTTTCTTAGCATTATGTAACTACAACAACAAAATAAGCCAAAAAAAAAATCTCCTTTTTTTCCCCCCACTGCATTGAGTAAACTCAAACATGTCCTTAGTTAAGGTGGCATGTGACTAAACCCGAACTTAATAATCAGACTAAATGAGGTCTGTGGGTTATGTGGGTTCTGCACACATTTGCAGCGCACATGTGTGACATTGGGTTAAAGAAATACAGACAAGCCTCACTAAGTGTTTGCAAAAACGGAAACAGTTCACTTAGAGAGAAGCTCAGCTGTAAATCAACATGAGGGGAGGCAGAGAGAAACGCAACACACAGTTTACAGAAAACTGTGGAGCAGAAGAGACACAAAGTGAGTGCAGTGTATCGGACACACAACTATTCTCATTTACTGTAGAGCTTTACTGGTGAATGAAGTCAGCTGTGAGCGGAGCATAAAGTTGCCCTTTGAATGTATCCAGGCCCAGTTTCTGTCTACAGATGCTTCATCATATAATTAGACACAGCCACAGTGTTTCACACACTCACTGTCCCTGTCTGCTTGTCCTTGCGGAGTTACTATGGGAGCTCCAGCCTCATCACACAACAACAGAAGGCTCATTGTGATGGAAGGAGGGAAACGCAGACGGAGGATCTGGGAGTGCTGAACGCCATGTGTACAGGCTGCTGTTTTCTGCCCTATCAGTGACTCATTAGTCAGAAAAATGTGACTGGCGGGTATCTGGGTGCTGGTTGGTTGGAGTTTAGCAGGAGGAAGAAAACAAAACCACAATATTTAGTGCGTCACATTAAGTGTGACGCTTTTAGTTAAGTGTGTTAGCAGGCCGGCATTTGTTTACTAGCACTAAACACAGTACAGCTGAGGCAATGCCTTTTACGTAGATGCGTGTCCACACTGTACGTCTAGACACTGGGAAAGAGTATGATCCACATTCCCACTGTTGATTCATATGGTCATTACCTTCTGTTCCCTACATTTCACAAATATGTCATTAATAATAATCATACTGAGCATACTGAGGAGTGTAAAAGGCTGAATGAGCTTTCTGAGAAGTTTCTGTACAAGTTGATTACATACTTTGATCAGATTCACCACTGAAAATTCACCAACGGACATTTTTCAACCCTACAACAGTAGAAGCATAATTTAACATTCACCTTTAGAAAGCCAGAGAACAAGAAAAAAAACCCGCTGCAGGTACCTTTATAGATATGAAAAGCAGGATTGTTAGAAGTCATGGACTAAATCAGCAGCAAAACATCATGTGATTTTCCGTTTATTGCTTAAACATATGTGTGACGCCTATATAAAAAACTAATGTAGTTTAATACAACAACCCATGCAATCATAAGACAATCATGTTCTGCTTTTCATACTGTGTTGCATTATACAGAGAGATATTTCTCAAACGTTGTCGCCCCTATTTACATCAGTGGTAGAACTGAATATTAGAAACACTTCTCAGTCTAACTTAATAAGTTCAACAACACCAAAAGCTGCAGCCTCCAGAATGAGACTTAAGCTAAATGAACATCTTTGTAAATCACTGTCAACTCTCAGCAGTTTGGAAGGTACAATGTATTGCCAGACTGTTGCTTTAGACTCCATTAGTTATGCATAGTTTCATTCTCTCTAAGGGCTGCGTGCTTCCATCGCTCTCAGAGACACAATGGTTCTTAAATGGTTCTTCAGAAAGCTCTCTGGTTCTTCAAAGCACCATCACCAGTTATAGCACCTCTTTATTTAGGGGAGGGCTCTTTATGTAACTTTATGTGGCTCTTTAAAGTAGTTACTAAAGGTTCTTTGTTTTTATTGTAGTTATTTAGCGGCAGGTAATAGCATGAAAGTAAGTCTACAACTAATAACTATTTTTATTATGGATTATTTCTGCAGATTATCTTCTCAGTTTATCGATCAATCAGTTCTAAAACATTTGAAAACAATGAGAAATGCCCATCACAGTTTAACAAATCCCAAGTTGGTATCTTGTAATTCGTTGTTCTGTCTAACCGACAGCCTAGAAAGTATAGAATTTATTATAGTTACAGTAATGATGCAAAGTCTTAGGTTTATAGTTTATACATAAAGGTTCTCAAATCATAGAGCTGTCAAATGCATTCAGTGTTTGGTTTAGATCCACAAGTTCATTTACAGTTTTAGGGGTCTTTGTTCTCCTCATGGTGACCGACTTTGTGTTTGTGTTTGGATAATAACTCCACTTAACTTTCTTTGTGCTTCTCTGAAGTTGGCATTTTTAGTACCTTACTTGACGAATCATTTAAAACAGGTTCTTTACTGAACCAGGTGGATCCACAGTGAAAGTGGTTCTTGCATAGAAGTATTTTGGAGCCACTTACGGTGCCTAAAGGAACCTTTCTTTCATGGTTCTTTGAAACACCTTCAGGGACTTCTTTAAAGAACTGTTTCCAGAGAGTGCTCATTTAAGAACATCTTGCCAAAAGATTCTTTGTGGAACTAAAAATGGTTCTTCTATGGCATCAACATAAAGAACCCTTTTAGATTCCGGTTAGTACCTTTGTTGTGGGGGTCCTGTTCACAGGGTTTCAAGCTTAGGTTTCCTCATCATCTATCAAGTGGCCAATGAAAAGTCATTTAGTCTGTTCACATGTCCCTTTAAGAATGATCCATAACAGGGTCCCATTAGGATCTAATTCATTCAATAATGTTTAAAAAGCCTCATTAAGATTGTAAATAATGGAACTGATATCAAGCTACTTGCTCTTTCTCTCTTTGTCTGCAGGATTAGCGTGTCTGCTGGGAAAATGTGTATCTGAATGTCAATTTGGCTACGTCCGAGGTGATGATGATATATGTTTGGGTAAGTCAGCCATGTCCAATCATTTTAAATATGCCCCTGTACCGTCTTGTTTCTGTCCACCAAAGCTCGAGACAAGAACTCTCAGATACTAATGGTGTTCCAGTTACGCAATGCAATGCTGCTTGCTGAAGTTCACCAGAAAAAAAACAACCTTTTTTGATGACATTCCCCATCGTTTTTCCATTTTAGGCATTTTAGCTTGAATCCAGAGCGGATTACAATGAAAACAACAGTGGAAGAAGTTTAAATTGTTAGATCACTGCAATTGGTAGCAGCCAGCTAAAGCAATACAGGAGGCTGAGCAGTGCTCAAAGGTGGACAGAAGAGCTCAAAGAAAACCTAAGCACTAGACAAAGACTAAAAAAAACACTGACACAGACAATATTCTGTATTTAGAAGTATTGATCTCTTTCTGTTTTTTGCATTCAAATCTACAGATATGGATGAGTGTGTAGAATACCCACTTCCATGTGGGGAAAACACAAATTGCTTCAACACGAAAGGCAGCTACTACTGTCAGTGCCTCCCTGGGTTCAGAAACAATCGTGGGGGCGTAAACTTTACGGGAGTGGATGGACAGTGCCAAGGTAAGTGCGTGTCCGTGTGGGACCAGAAAAATGTGTCTCTCCAGTCATTTTTTTACCATTGTGGTCCCTTTCTCCGGTCAGATGACAACGAGTGTAACGAGAGCGACAACATCTGTGGCAACAGGGCTTACTGCACTAACCTGATCGGGAGCTACTACTGCACCTGCCACGTTGGGTACATCAACATCAGTAACAGCAGCAGCCCTGGACAATGCGAAGGTGAGCAATGATGCTTCTTTTTAGTGTGGAAAAGTATTAAAAGTGAACTTATGGCCCCTCCAGTTGGTAATAAGCGGGGTCTGATGTGTTGAGTTGGAACTTCTGTGTTAAGCTCTTGTTTTTCATATTATACATGACAGCTTTTTATCAAACAAGTCAGTTATGAATTCAATATGCCTTGTCGGAATGAATAGCAGGTTAACAATACTGTAAAAAAAATGTCAAGATATTGGATGAGTACAGTGTAATTTTCATTGTGAACAAGGAAGCACATCACCATGAAAGCATGAAAAGATACAAGTGTTATCCCCAACAACAGAAGCACACACGAAAAGAAGCAGTAGCCAGACAGTAGCCATACCGACAAAGTGCTTCGCAGGTTAAAAATATGATCGACTTGATGAATTGACAAGTTTAAATATCGCTATCAACACCCTACAGTGTTGTTTTTGGTGTGAATGTAATGGAGTAATTTACATGTTAAAGATCAAAACCCTAAAAAAGTTATATAAAATGAAACTTTACCTGACGCGAATGAATATTACAGCTAAGATTCCATAGTAATCATTAATGAATGATACTAATTTTGAGCTTTAGTGGCAACCCTACAGAAAATACACAAAAATGCAACAAATCCAAGGATTCACTGTGTTTTCAAATTAATTTGTTTTGTTCAGTCGATAGAAATCCATCATACCTTCTGTCACAGTTTTACCACTTCTAACCTGCCCTTGCTCATACAAAACTGTTCTGAACAAAACTTTAAGAGATGCTCAAACATCAAGTCATACAGTTTATATAAATTATAGAAACCTTTACATTTAACGCTACAACCAGCACAGCAATAGCACAAATAGATAAGACTTAAAAATATGAACTGACTCTGTTATGCAGGTAAATTTCACTGAGATTTGCTTACAAACTACTGATACACCAGACGGTACCAAGTAAAGCTGCCGTAGCAGAACCGCCAAGAGCGCCGGTGCAGTTTATTGCTAATAAGTTTAGAAGAGGAATAGGGATTGTGTTGTTTTTTTGTTGTTGTTGTGTTTTGTTACATAAATAAATTGTATTGATGACGTCAGTGCGTAATGGGAACAGCCGCTCTGACAACAATCTTCGGGATTTTGCACCAAATAAAAGCGGTTTATTGAAATGACCTATTCCTATGTTATAATCTGCTTGTCCTGTGCTGGTCGCACAAAGGTCACACATTCTTCTGCGTCATCGTGATTATATCTGACCTAAACCACAAAGCCATCTCCCGCCTCCTGCTAAGTTTTAATTGTAGCTTTTAACTATCCTGAAATGGCAAGACAACAACTCACGACACTGTTTGCCAGGAAAGCTCAGAAAAACCTCTAAGATCTTTTTGCCAGCACTGAAAAACTCACACGACCGTGCTGCTACTACTTACACTGTGGAGATGTTTGTTCCCTTGTGGGCCCGGGCAATACCTTTCTATATTAAGATGTGTTTACGCCTGTGTCACCAAAGTCATCGTCCGAGCAATGATCATTTATCTTTCTGTCCTCACGCAGATATAAATGAATGCAAGATCGCGAAAGATAACAACGAAGACATCTGTGGAAAGAAAGGAACTTGTCATAATGTTCTTGGGAGTTATTGGTGCATTTGCCAAGAAGGATACACCAATTACGGCAACAAAAGGACGCCGTGCTCAGGTGAGTTTGTGCACGTGCTGTTTCCCTCCATTACCTTTGCTTGTTTCAGATAAAGTGTGCATTTCATGGCTTTATTTCCTCATAATTCTTATCTGAAAGAACTAGAGGTTCACAGCTTCATTGCATAACCTTCTAAACGCACGAATGTAATTCACACATCATAACAGCTATTGGCACCTGTTTATCTTCTAAATCTCATCATTGTAATTTTGCTTGCTACACGTTCTGTACTTTCTGCGTCGACTGATCCGTTTCCACACAGCCAGTGGTCTGTGTCTCACTATGTTGATCAGATACAAGTTGGCACTGTTGCTTTCCTGTGAAGATTTTACCACACTCTTCTCCTTTCAATGAATCTGGTGTCATAACAGTTTCATGTTGCGCTTTGTGTCACCTAGAGCTTGACTGTAACAGCTTCGGTGGCGACGATGAAGCTGCACAAGTAAGTTTAGATGCAAAACTATTTGCATAATCCTGCACCACATATAGATACAGAAAAAATATAAGTTCCAGCAGAGTATTTATCTTCAAGTTGTCTTTAATCCAGAGTCCAATTTTTTTGCTAAAGAACATTTCAGCTCTTTTTCTCTATTTCTAGTACCAGTCTGTGACCCTGCAGGGTTTAGTATACATGAACCTCGCTACAGGACGAGCTGAATAGTCTCATTATTCTCCGTGTCTCTTTTTCTCCTAGTCGCTCGCAGGCCTGGCAGACATTTTGTCCATGATGAGAAACAGCTGTTTGAGTCTGTCTAACCCAAGCTCTGCTGGTGTAGGGAAGGTTGATGGAGAGGCGCTACTGGAGGTCAGCAAAAAGCCACAAAACACGCACACATTTTAACACCAAATGCAAATGCAGGTAGTGTTCTCAATGTCCCTCCTGTCCTGCATCTTGGACAGAAACTTTTCACGGCCACTGAGGTGATGCTGTCTCCCAGACAACTGAACAGCAGCGACGGTGTGAGCGAGTTGCTCGGCACAATGGAGAACTCTATTTTGCTCATCGGTCCTCAGCTCAAAGGCAACCACACCAAGATGGAGACCACAGAGACTGGTAACAAAATTCAATCCATGAGCTCATTTTGTGATCTGAAAACAGCTCAAAAGCTCTATTTCCTGAATGACAATGAAACATTAACCATGCAAAGGAAGTTTACCATTTGTTATTTTCTTGAATAGATGTAGAGATTGCTGTTCAAAGAGGAAAGACCCGACCAACTGGACCAATCCGTCTGATCAATGAAAACGCTAGCCTCGACACCGACTGGACGACAGCAGCTGGGACAGGAACATACCCCGGTAAACTTCTTTTCTCTTCTGACAAAAAAAAGTAATTTTTTCCTCTATAATATAATCATGGTCCGAGTGTCTCTTACAGGTTTTGCTCTGGCCGCATTGTTGACCTACAAAAACCTTGAGCAATCCATGAACGAGTCTTTTGAGGATTTCAAAGAATATCAAAAAGATGGTATGGAGCCGTCCTTCCAGGTCTCCTCTAAAGTTGTATCTGTTGTGGTCTCCAACCCGTCCACTCAGAAACTGAATCACCCTGTTAAAATCACCCTCAGACATCTAGAGGTAGGCCCACGCAGTTCTTTGACAGTGGTCCAAATTTAACCGATGTGTCATTTCTTTCGATCATTTTCGAGTAACAGCCCATCTTTGTTGCATTGGTTTTGATTTAGGATGAAGCGGAGTCCCCTCGGCTGCGCTACATCTGCGCATACTGGAATGAAAAAGGAGTCTGGTCCACAGATGGTTGCTCACCAGAGTACTCTAATGCCACACACACTTCTTGTACGTGTAAACATCTGAGCAGCTTTGCTGTGCTCATGGCCCTTTACCCCATGGAGGTAAGAAACAGATAAACACACCTAAATGGAAACCAAAAAAAAATGTAATAAAATGTCTCCAACACATTAAGTCTATTAGTCTCTTATGCAAACATATTAGTGTTGCAAAACTTCACAAAAAAATTGCTTTTTGGCTTTGACTGCCAAAGAAATGAATGTTTTTCGCGGGTCAGGAGATTATTAGGTGAGGATCCAGGTGCAAACCCTGAAGGCAGGCAGACAGAGACAAAAATTTAATAAAAACCTTGTTATCAAAGGCTGACGGATAAAGAAACAAACGCAGGCTGGTAGGTCCAAGAAAAAAGCAAACTAAAAGTCTGAAGTGTGACATCTAGATAACATACTTGACTGAACAAATCTAAAAACTACCAAAACAGATGAGCAGACAGGTAATAAGGTTTATTGGGGAAGCAAGACACAGATGAAACTCATCAGGGCCATCAAACGAAGAGGGAAACAGGGACAAGGGGAGGAAGTGAAAACACAAGCAACACACGAGGAGGGGAATTCAAAATAAAACAGGAACTAAACAGGAAACAAAACCAAAACCCAAAAACCACGGCATATTGACACAGCCGCAGACTAAAGACGCACATGAAACCTGTTCTAACAAATATTAGTATTAATTTACTACATGCATTATTTAATACTAATATTCTATTAAAACACGAGAAGAAAATTTCTACCAGCCACTGAGCTTTTAAAGCGTTTCAGCTGAATACGTTGGTTTTACTGCATGTAACATTAACATTTGGGTTTGCAGCCATGTAAAAAAAAAGTCTTTGTTTCTTAAGTGTACCAATGAAAGTATGATGGATATTAAACTTCCATCTCTTGTTCTCTAGAAATCCAGAACGGTTTCCAGTTACTCACATCATGTCTTCTCTTCCAGCACACCTTTGGGCTCTTGCTGGTGACCAAGATCGGGCTGACCATCTCCCTGCTGTGTCTGATATTCTGCATCCTGACGTTCATGTTCTGCCGATCCATACAAGGGACTCGCACCACCATCCACCTGCACCTCTGCATCTGCCTCTTCTTTGCTGATCTCATCTTCCTGGCTGGCATTTCACAAACTAAACCTGAAGTACGTAAAAACAAACCGTGACTTCAGTTACACGGAATGCAGTGAATAAAAATGTAATTGGATGTTTACACTGCGTTGACCCGCTGGAGATAGCTGGACTTGAAGCTGACTGGTAGCCTTTATTTGTTAACTGCATTTGCACGCACGGCAACATCATGTGCCAGCGTAGGGAAAGGCCCATACCTCTAAATAAACCACATTTAACATGTAATTACATCACATGACACTCATCTTCTCGTGTAGATGCTACAAAGCACAGTCTTCTTCAGAGTAACATCAGAGCATTCCTGCAGTAATAAACCTCAAACCCCATCTTCCTGCCACGCTGCAGCAGAACACCCTTGTGGTTTTCCTGAGGCACAAAAAGGGGGGAAAAAAGTTTCGTTTTTCATAAATAGTACACTTGAGTATGCTCACGATGAAGCAGGAAATCACAAAATGAGAGAAGAGAAGCTTGGCATTGGATGAGGACACTCCAAAATGAAATAAAATGGTAACATCCCTTATGTCTGGAGATTCTCAATCATCTAGGTCATGGTATTCCTAGAAGCTTCAGTAGAAAGCAATTGGACCTCTCTTTTAAGGTTCTTGAAGACATTTCATCTCTCATCCAAGAGGCTTCTACAGTTCTTCTGAAAGAATCCTCTTCAAGAACCTAAAAGAGAAGTCCAGTTGCTTTCTACTTAAGCGTCTCGGAATACCCAACATTTCTTAATGAGCGGTACAGTTTGGGGAACTTGTGCTTTACTCAATTATTTCTACTTTATGCTACTTTTGAAATTAAATGCAGCAGTTACTTTTACACCAAAAGTATGTCGTGAGATTTTGGTTTTGACCTAAAGATTTGGAAAGCAGGACTTTCACATATATTGGTATTTCTACTTTTACTAGACTAAAAGGCAGTTCTACCTCTTCCTCCACTGGTCTTATTTCAAGTAGTAATCTTATCCAGATGATCAAAACTGTATATTTGTGTGACTAGTTTCAACTCAGAACCCTATTTTTTTTTTTTAACCATTTTACTGCTTTAAATGCAATGACAGAGCACTCATTCATCTTTAATCTGTTCTTTCTCCATACAGGCCGGATGCAGGTTTGTTGCAGCGATGCTTCACTTCTTCTTCTTGGGCGTTTTCACCTGGATGCTGTTAGAAGGGGTGCAGCTGTACCGCATGGTTGTCCTAGTGTTCAACGCCACCATCCGGCCTCTCTACCTGTATATCACGGGTTACGGGGCACCTCTTGTTATCGTCACTCTGTCTGGCATCATTAGACCAACGAGATACGGCACTAACGAGTAGTAAGTGTGTGACTAAAGGGGGAACTATGCGGAAACTGCTTGTTTGTTGTGTTAAAGAGCGCAAATGAGAGACACAAGTGCGCGTTTCTGTGCGTATGTGAGTGCACACTTGCTTGCATCATAGTGGGAGTGGATTAGACACACTTGCCGTTATCTATCTCCATGGCGTAATGGACACTCTGTCATGAACATGTGTTTCCTTCCTCCCATCTGCAGCTGCTGGCTATCCCTGAAAGACGGCCTCATCTGGAGCTTCTACGGCCCCGTGTGCTTCATCATTTTCCTGAATGTCTTTTTCTTCATCGTCACTGTCTGGAAACTCGCCCAGAAGTTCACCAGCCTCAACCCAGACCTCTCCAAACTGCACAAAATCAAGTCAGTCTGTGTTTATTTGAATGTGTGTGAAACTGTGTGGATTTTTGCTGCTGTTGTAATGTCTTTAGCAACGTTACTTTCTCCGCTGCGCAACCAGACGCCAAGATAAAACATATATAGATTCAGTAGGGCAGCATTGAGAAATGCTTTGATGGAAAGAATGTGGGAGTTTTGTGAACGGAAAAATGTAGGGAATGTTTTCATAATATGCACTTTGCTCTCTGATGGGCTGCTACTTGAGGGGCTTTACCCCCCCAAACCCTGTCTATCTGCAAGTTTGGTCTTTGATTTTTATTTTACTTCTCTCTGTTTAAAAATGTGCAGCTGCAAAACACATCTGAGCCAAAATGAAAAAGCATCTCTCTTTGGATGCGCTGACTCATCAATCAGTGACGTGTAATTTAGTCCAAGGAATTGCGAAACTTAAAACTTGTTGTGCAAAAAAAAAAAAAAAAAAAAAAAGCAAGCAAGAAAGGAGTTTATTCAGTCGAGGAAAAACTCAGAAAGCTTTAAATTATAATTCAAATGTTTGTGTGGTTTTTTGTCAGTGGAAAAACGTGTACCCTATCCACATTTCGGGTCTTCTTGTTTGATTAATGACTCATGGGCAAGTTGGTGAAAGAAGCCCTCGCTGATTCTGAGGGATTGAAATCAAAACCTGATCTTCTTTTTCACTGGAAAAATAAGGACACATCAGTGACTCGTACAAAGGGCCCATGCAGAGGGTTTTTGGCAGAGACAGTTATTGAAATACTGGGCCTCCTTTATGCTAATCTTTTATATTCATCAGTTGCCTTTGGCTTGTCTTCCCCCACAAGCTTTCATTTGACCGTAAACTGATAAAGAAATGTCTGTTTTGTGACGTTTTTCAGTCATCACAACCTATTTTCTTTCCTTTCACTCTTGAGGGGTTTTCCAGATAGCGCAGTGGTAACTGAGTCATCCATGGATAATCTCTCTGTGTGTGTTTCTCTTTCACTGACCTTTACGTCCCATCCTCCTTTTTCATTCTACAGAGCGTTCACAGTGACAGCTATAGCCCAGATGTGCATCCTGGGTCTGATGTGGGTGTTTGGGGCCTTCTTGTTTCAAGAGGGACCAGCAGCAGTGGCATACATCTTCACGATCCTCAACAGCCTACAGGGTGCACTGGTCTTCATCATGCACTGCCTGCTGTCTAAACAGGTAGGATATGTTAGTCTTGTGTAAGTGTGAAGCTCGGCGTGGACATTAACACAATAGATTAAAAGAAAGAAAGAAAAAAATCAACCGAAAGGGAAAATGTGACGGCAAAGGTCTTAGATTGCACCACTGTCAGAGTTGGCAGCTGCGGATTTTATTTCCTGATGTTCTGATGCCCTCTGCAGGTGAGAGACGAGTACGCCCATTTCCTCTCTTGTATCTGCACGCCACAGAAAAAGAGATACTCGGACTTCAGCACCACCAATCCCTCCAGCAGTCAGTCGCAGGTAAGCACGAAGCGATATTACCCATCAACATTTTCACCGTCTGTGTCACAAGCACACAGTGGTGAGAAGTAACTGAGAACACTGACTCAACCACAACACTTGTGTACAATTTTGGAATGTACTTTTTATTCCGCTACATTTATTTGACATCTGTAGTGACTGGTTGCTGTGCAGATTATAATTTTTAATCAAGAATCTGTGTTTTGCTGACAAAAGATCAACAGTGTATGAAGTATTATATATGAGCTTATTCTTGAGCAGTTGCATCATTAAAATACTGCTTAACCCGATTCAGGACTTTCATGTTGCCATACGTAGAAGGTCTTTTGGGGACCCTAAGAAAGAATATGTGCAAAATATTTGTTGGTGTTCATTATAGACGTTTATATTATGTTAAATACATTTTCTGATAAGTTGATGTATTTTTGGTTCCAAATGCATGACAAATGTCCCTCTTTATATATATAAATATATAAATTCTTCAAAAAATAAAAAAAACAATACCTGTCACCAAAACCAAAGTGGCCTGGGGTCCCAAAGACCACAAAAGTCCTGAGTAGTTTTAAATATTAATGCACCAAAAGCTTCATTCCAGTACAGCTATTGAAGAAATATTCTTTTCTTAAATAAAAATAATATACAGTGACTATAAATACTATTCTCTCCTTTTATTTGGCTTTTAGGGCAAGGATTGACAAAAAAAAAGACTTTTTCATGTCAAACTGAAAACTAAATTCTGCAAAAGTAATAATAAAATAAAATATCAATAAATAAAAAATAAATAAATAAAAATGTCAATTAGTTAAAAATCTGAAATGTAAAATAAGTGATTGCACAATTCACCCTGTTGAAAGTGACTCACATAATTAAACACAGGTGCACCCAGTTGTTGCTAGAAGACACACAATTAGTAGAATGGAGATCATTTGAGTGAAGTGAATGTGTCCCAAGTGACCAGTATAAAGACACCTGAACCAGGAAGGTCCAGTCACTGGTGAATCAGTGCTCCTGGCTATAACTACAGCACGACGGCCAAAGAGCACATCAAGCAACTCCATGGAAAGGTTATTTAAACGCATACGTCAGGGGACGGATAAAAGAAAATGTCTAAGTCACTGAATATCCTTTTGAGTACAGTTAACTCTATAATGAAGAAATGTAAGGAATATGACATCACAGACACACCATTCCCACTGGGCAGCATGGGGGTGGCAGCATCATGATGTGGGGATGCTTTTTGGCAGCAGGCCCTGGAGGGCTTGAAAAGCCAATTTAATGCAGCAAAGCATACAGAAATCTTGGTGCACTCTGCAAATAAGCTGTAAGACTACCTGTAAGATTTATTTTCTAGCAAGACATACAACATAGACTACAGCCAGAACTATACAGAAATGATTTAAAGACAACAAGATAAATGTTCCAGAGCTCAAACCTAAGTCCAATTGCCATGAATCCATTTGTTTAGTGTTTTTCAATTTAACACTGCACAGCATTTTATAAAAATATCATTTTTTATTTTTATGTAAAATCTGAAGTACTGTGTCTAATAACAGCTGTCAAATAAAGGAGTAAAAAGTATAGTACTCCCTGTGATTTGTTGTGGACTAGAAGTATAAAGCAACCAATATACCAGACTTTTAATTCTAATTTTGTATTTTTTAATTGCTATTTTGGTTGAATAATTGCTCTGTTTCTGACGATGTGGTTTGTCTTTCTGTAGGGTTCTCGAAGTGGGCAGCACACCGGAGAATCACAAATTTGAGGAGCTGTTGTTTTTAATTCTCCCCCAAAGACAGACTATCACACCTTTAGCCTATCTGGGCCCTCATTTTAAAGGTTTGAATCACTTCAAGTAAAAATTCAGCCATTTATTTCTTCACCTTTACGTCAGTTTAAACTCCACTGAAAGCAGTGACTCTGTACCTGGGGATGGCAGAATACATTCTTTGATTTGTGAGTTAGGAAAGAAGTAAAAATGGATTTCTGATACACAAGGTTTTATTAGTGTGTCGGAGTTTTCACAAAGGTTTTCATGTCAAAATGAAACATCACTGTTTGGTACTGTGGATCTGCAAGCAGGTATTACTTGTTTTTATGAAGTTCACCCACCACATCAGTAGTTTACCGCTGCAGATGTAATTATCCGCCCTGTGGTTGAAGTTCAGTCCTTTCAGCACCTAATATAAATAGTGGGACCAAATTCTTTTACAACTTTAAAGCCATAAACCTAAATCCATGAAACTGAATCACACCATCAGCCAATCAGTTGTATTAAGGGTCATAAGGTCTGGCATTTACCTCATTTATTTAGTTATTTTCCTTACTGATCGTGTTCTGCAGCACTCTCTGTAGATGGAGTTGTATCGATAAAGACTGATTTTTATTTGTGTTACTTATGTGGCAGCAGGCAAGAAGAAGCCAACTGTTAAAAGTGTTTATTCACAGGCTGAAGAAGTGAAGCCCATCGGTTCATCGATGAACATATCACAATCGTAAAATAAGCTGTATTCCCTTCAAAGTGATTCAAAGTGAGACTAATATAGATATATTTATTTTAAAGTGCAGACAGCGAAGCCGAAATTATGTCGGCTGCAAGAAAATATGAGTAGCACAAGAAAACAGTTTGCACTCTATTTTATATAAATGTTTAATGTAAAAATAAGGATGGGCGTGCTTTTTTTTGTTTATGGGATCTTCTCAGATAACTTTTTTTTTTCATGTACTGTATTCAACAGTATGTTGTGATGGGAAAGAAACAACTGACTGATGATACAAATTACCCATGAAGTGCCTCTGAGTTTGCTCATGTTCCCATGCGGGCTCCTGCGAAGATCTTATATCTGTTGTTACTTTCATTCCTAAACAAAATAAGTGATTTTAAATCACTTGTGGCTATTTTGAAAAGAATCTATCTCAGTTTACAATTGAGCTGTGCCCTTTATCCACAGGTGTATGTGAATTTTATATTTTGATTTTTTTTTTTTGGTTGTTCTTGAAATTGTAAACCAAGTAAACAAATCCGTCTGGGCAATTTACAAAAACAGACCCACCCTTTTGATAAGCCTGCAGCTTCCTGCAATCAAACTGTGTTTAAGGAATACATTTCCATTTTGTTATGTTCTTATTATAGCTGTTAGCTTGTGCCTGCACACATTGTTAGTTACTGTAAAGGTTGAAGTCACAATCCCTTAAATGAAAACTTCAGCAGTAATGGGAGTTGTACAGACCTGAGTTTATTTTATTGCACTTTTCCATTGTAAAAAAAACAAAAAAACAAAAAAAAAGGATCCGGCACACCTTCACTCGCACAGTGCATGTAATAATCGAGAAGACTTGAGAACCAGCCTCGCTTACTGAACCTGAACAGTTGTGAAAATATATTTTTATATTTTCAGTTTTTATAGAAACTTTTAGAACATGTTGTCTTTAGAGAAAGTGGGAGCAAATCTTTGGATTTATTTTCTGATTTTTTGATATGAAAATTTTCCTTGATTGACCGTTTCTTTAGATTTAAATTACGTCTCCCTTTCTGTTCTACAAACCCAATTAAAACCACCGAAGTGCTG
>NW_007579410.1:179633-182281 GCF_000690725.1 Stegastes partitus | reverse complement strand
AAATAAAGTGACATTATAAAAATAAAAATAATAATAATCTTTATCTTAATTTCCAATGTACCTGTGTCAGAGTTTTGTGCCACATCTGTATAAACCAAAGGAGACGCTTAGATCCACCAAACTTACGCACCAGCCAAGTTTACTTTCACTTTCAAAACACGTAGAATTACATGTACATGTATTACATGTATATACATGTACTACAATGTACACATTAAATATTATTATATTATATAAAACCCGGTCTGTCCTGTCTGTAACTGTGAGGCTCTGATGAATTGTCGCTTCATTGTGGATCCTGGAAATCAGCCTGAACTCCAGGAACTGCGCTCCCAAGTGAAGTCGGCTGGACGGAGTTTTCTCGGGAGTAATTTTAATACTAATTATCGATCAAACACCAATATTGGAACCCAGAACGACTCCTGCTCATCTATTAGCGAGCAGACTTACCGCAAGACGGAAACAAAGTCAAAAAGACAATAAAGATCGGCAGCAGCCTCCCTCCGATGTCCATGTTGTTGTTTCCTCTTTAGAAACAGGGCGGTGATGTCGGACATCTCACCTGACAGGTTAGAGGAGGTGTGTCAAACTCATTTTCATCCTGGGCCACATCAGCTTTATGTTTGCCCTCAAAGGGCCAGTTGTAAATGTAAGACTGTATAAATGTAACGACTCGTTAACATATTGTTAAATAATTGTCTCTGTATTTGATTATTATTTATAATATGTACAACTATTGTGCATGCCTTTATCTAAAAGTAAAACACCGTAAGAGGGCTCCAGACTAACTTTTCCAGTTGTGGCACTGGTGCTGCCAACTTTCTTTGTTGGTTGCACCAGCTAATGCTTTGGTCGCCCCACTCCCTTATTTTAGTTCAGCGTTGCCACAGCTATTAATGCACTGTGCAGCTGATGAATAGCTGTTTTTGCATAACTGAGTTATGTTGCAGTGATTTTCAGTGATAAAAACTAGATATTTGTAAAATGTTTTAACCTGAAAATAGATTTATTTTGTCACCAGTCCTCTTCTAACATCAGTCATTACCTGAACACAGGCTAATCACTTGCTGAACATGTGTTTGAGTTGATGCTACAGTTTACAGATGTTCCCTGAACGCCTCACATGCTGCTCCAGTAGATGCTACATTTTACAGATGTTCCCTGAACGCCTCACATGCTGCTCCAGTAGATGCTACATTTTACAGATGTTCCCTGAACGCCTCACATGCTGCTCCAGTAGATGCTACATTTTACAGATGTTCCCTGAACGCCTCACATGCTGCTCAAGTAGATGATACATTTTACAGATGTTCCCTGAACGCCTCACATGCTGCACCAGTAGATGCTACCAGGTGTGTTCAGTGCAGCTCCTCTGACAGGTGAGCGACCAAACATTAGTTGGAAAACAGTGGAAAGCGCGTTCTGCACTAATTTGCCCACAACGAAAACTTTTCTATGAGCAGAGGTTTTTATGAACAGATTTTTCTACAAGCTGAGCGCATTTTAAACATCCAGACCACTGGCCATCATGTTTATGGAGTCAGAACTGTGATTGCTGTTAAAATGTGAATCTTCCAGGTTGAATGTGGGGCTGCTTTTTCTTCCTAACTGACTCAGTGAAACTGACTGTTTTACCGTCAGGCACAGAGAGACTGAGTCAATGTAGAAGAAATATTCTATTTCCAACCACAGTACCTGGAGCAGCAGCTACCTGAGCCGACTGAAGGAACCAGATCAGCCTGATTATCATCGTTCACTCTCACCATGAGACCACGTGACACTTCAGCTGGCACGCGCTCATAAATGGTCACATATGAGAACATTTTGGTCTCAGTCTGGAGCCCTGTGTAGGCATACCGATGTGTTATTAAAACATAAATAACATCATATTATATCAGGTAAATCCTATTATTTATCAGCTCATCATCAAGCTCTGCAGAAGCCTGATAACGATCCTGATCATTTGAATCAGGTACGTTGGAAGAAGGACACATGTAAAACATGCAGGATTGTGGCCCTCGAGGACCAGGATTGCCCACCTCTGATCTACATAGTACTTTTATGCTTTGAATTCTGTATTTATTCTTGTCTTGTTATTGTGATGTACCAGCCTGATTCACCACGGCAAATTCCTTGTGTGTGCAAGCTCACTTGGCAATAAAAAGCTTTCTGATCCTGATTGTGATTCTGAAAGTCAACATTCAGATGTGACACATTCAAAGGTGGAACATTCTGACTGCAACCTTCTCAGGATGTTACTGAGGAACACGATGGAACTCTAACATGTCCCCTCAGCTTTCCAGAATGACAAAGGAAAAACATTTAAAAAAGGTTTTCCAGATGTTATCAAAGCCTCAGACCACAGGATGTTTCTAATGGAGAACGTTTGCTAACGTTGATGTAATGTGACGTATTTAAAAGTAGAGCGTTTGGCTCTTTTGTTGAGGGAACACAATATAGAACGTTCTTTAAAACATTCCCACAACGATAATGCAACGTTCAAAACAACATTTTCAAGACGTTGCCAAGACGTCAGATGACGAAACGTTCTCCGCAAGACGTTCCTGTAACGTGATGTTTTAAAAACAGTGGGAGTCCAAACCGTGCAGCTCGGGCATCAGTCACTCAAATCATTCATTGTGTTCATA
>NW_007579410.1:149086-151445 GCF_000690725.1 Stegastes partitus | reverse complement strand
GTAAATCTGCAGCGTCCAGATGTTCAGGCTGATTGAGACCAACACAGGATTCATGTTAGATCTGCAGCTAAAGGTTCACCTCCTAAATCCTGACTTGAAGGAGGTGAAAATATTTTATAGATACAGTTAAAGACCACAGACGACGAGAGGACGACAAGATCTGTTTTTTGTTTTAACGCTGGATGCTGACATGTTGGTTTTAGGGTTGTAGCCCGACACGTGAATGTTCACATCGTTTGTCATTTCAGAAATCACCTCAGGCAGCTCTGGATGTTCCAGCAGCACGATCCTGTTATTTAAAAAGTCCACCGCCTTGTCCGAGCCCTCCAGGAAGACAGAACACGATCCCACCAGCAGCATCGACAGCGGTGACGAGTACCGGTACGTAATCAGAGAAGGGAATTCCTTCCTGGTGACTTGAAGGAATGAGGAAATGCCTGTTTGAGCTATAAATAACTCAGATACCAGCGTAGATGGAGGTCCTTCACTCTGATGTTTCTGTCACGTGAAATGAGTCACTTGCAATGACGAATCCTCAGAGAATCAACATGTGACCACAGTTGGCACAGATTCATCCATGAAACTGTATTTTGATCGACAGCGTGATGTGAAGTTTTGGATTCCATAGAACATGCGTGTCTCTGCTTCGCCTCTGGCCAGGTTCACTGCTCTGAGTGTTTTCTGTCATAACTGGCTCCAGTTAATGATAAACTTGCTGCGGTTGTTTTTCAGCACTGAAACCTGTTTGGTAGCAACAAGTGTGAGAACCGATCAAGTCCAAGTGGACTCGGTCCGACTCTCAGCGTCATGTGTTGTCTCTGTTCAGATGTGATTAAAAACTGAAGCAGCAACGGAGACGTAGATCTTTGAGGATATGAAAACATCACGAAACTCAACATTCAAAACGTCTTTTTTTTTTTTTATTTCTAGATAATTTCCTTCACCTGTGACAAACACGAGTCAGTGCCAAGTTTCATGTGTTTTTATTTTTTCTTCAGAGCAGGTGACTTGAATAAAAAGTACCTAAATGTGACCGACTACAGAAAGTACTGAGCATCCACAGACCAAAGCTGCTGAAACAGATACGAGACTTTCTCATTTGTTATATTTAGAAAATGAAACAGAGACTTCTTCGCCCACGGGGCGACATGACTCCTCGTGGGCTGCTGTTTTTGTGCAGGTGTTAAAAACTGAGACTGAACAGATCAACTGTGATCAATGTGGACAGAAAACGACGGCAAAGGCACAAAGCTTCTGCAAAGACAAGCAAAAAAAACGGAACAAAATGACTTTGAGGGGATAAAAACTCACTCTGGAGTCACAACATGACGACAAAGTAACAGGATGCTGTCAAAGAAACGCACAACATCACAAAATGGCTAAAAAACTGATGAGAAATTAGTCCAGCGAGACACATAAACACAGTTATAAGACACAAGACGACTACAAATACAGACTGTACCTACAACGAGATGCCAAACAACGTCACAGTTTCACTTTGGAGGAAAAAAATCCCACTAAAGGGTTGAAAAATGACCACAAAGTGATGCCAAAGGAATTCAAAGACACAAAGAAATGCTAAACATCACAAAATGACTGTAAAAATGATGCAGAACAACATCACAGATCGACTTTAAATGGTTTAAAAACCACTACAGGGCTGCAAAACGACCACAAAGTAACACAAAAATGTCTAAAAGATCAATGCAAGACTTTACAAAATGGATGAAAAATGACCACAAAGAGTCAAAATTAGTACAAAAAGACACACAAACGCAATTAAAAGACCACAAATACAGACAGTATCTCCAAAAAGATGCAAAACAACATCGAGATCTGACTGTGGAGGGATGGCAGGAGTTGCAAAACGACAAGTCACACAAATTGACCACAAAGTAAAGCAGAATGACTTCAAAGGGTCAAAAGGCCGTCAGACAAACACAAAACACGACCACAAGGAGTCAAAATGACGACAAAAACAAAACACAAACGATACAAATACAGACTGTACCGATGAAGATGCCGTAAGTAACACAAAATAAGTTTAAAGAGACACAAGACAACAAATAAATGAACAAAAAAGCTGCAAAACTTCACCTCAAAATGACCAAAACGTGATGAAAACGACACAAAGTCCACAAATCAGCAAGAAACCGATTAAAACTGACGACAAACAGACGTCACGCGACAACACGGAGACACACTTTTCCTTCAAGTACGCAGGTTTGTATAAATATTCAAAGCTGAGGATCTTCCTCCAGAACATCCGGACGGGTCAGATGGCGTCCAGGTTCAGCGTCGAATAGAACGTCGGCCCAGAGTCCAGATCTGAGGAGGACCAGCAGACGTCAAGAAGTGA
>NW_007579410.1:136445-148641 GCF_000690725.1 Stegastes partitus | reverse complement strand
GAAAAAACATGTTATTTAACTAAAAAACAAAATTGTCCAAGAACTTGATCCCAAGATAAAAATGATAATTTAATGATTTAGACACAATAAACACATTTTCATGGGTTGTATTGACAGAAAAAATGTGTTTAATAATTGCCTCAACTTAATATTGTGTGTAAATTAAACTCAGATTTCTGCGTTGGTTGTCTTAAAACTATAAATTCGAGTTGAGCTAACTTAATAAAAACACTTTTTTTTTCTTTCAGGATTTAAAGTCCCAACACTGGAGCAGCTTTATTTATTTATTTATTTATTTATTTTAATTCTTCAACCTTAAAACTGTTCGGCTGAAGTGCAGGCAGAGTTCATATCACAGGGAGGAGACGAGTAAAGAGACAGATTAGAGATGTAAGTAGTAAAATATCTATAATGTACATCCACTATGTGTCTCCAGTGTTGTTAGCAGCTGTCAGAAGAAAGAACTCAAAGAACAAATCAAAGCAATTCAATCCTTATCTCTTTCTGTTCTGTCGTCAGAGGATTTAAAATAGCTCTGAACTGTAGAAAGTTGTTATCTGATAGCAGTAAAAATAGAAACTCGGTCAGTGGGAGAACTGGTGTGACTCTGGAGTGTGTTTTAAATACTGTCACCGTGGCAACGGCTGGACCAATGAGAGCGCAGGAAGCTGCATGAGAAGGCGGGTTTTGGTTTCCAGACGTCAACAAAAGCACATGGCCCAACAGGAAGTTATGCAACAGAGTGGAAGGACTGAATCTGTGTGAAGGGAAACTCTAACAATCTGGTTCAGCTTCTAGTTCAAAGTCTCATGAGTGTCTGTGATTGTTTTTTTGTGACTCGTTTCTGTGAACCAGGCTGCTGAGGGACGGTCGGCTGAATGAGTGTTTGTGCTGCGTTCACCTCTGATCCTGTGAGCTTTGACCGGCGGCATGATGCTGACATCAGTGTAGGAGACGGCAGGGTCCACTTTACCTGCAAAACACAAGCCCTCAGTGGGATTTAAGAGGCCAAAGACAGAACAGCAGAAACCAGTGCATGAAGTAGTTTGGAGTCACTTGTAGGAAGAAAAGCTTGGAGGATGAAGTTTTTATATCAGTTAGTTTAAACATGTTAGTTTGTTCAATACTGTAAAACTAGAAACTATAAAACAAGTGTTTTTGTTGTCATAAACTCTGAATATTTAAAATCTACACATTTAACTTGATCAGACACTTAAAACAAAAACAAACAGTGAAATTTGAGGCTGTTTGAACAATAAAATCTGAGGAACTATTAAAGATAAAAACCTGAAATCTTCACTCTTATTTCTCATCATGTCCCTGATTCAGAATCTGCAGGATGACACAAGTTGATCAGATAATCCCTGATCGTGGCTCCGCTGTAAAAATGTTTCTCCAACATTGCACATTCACTGTCATTGGTTTTATGAAAAATGGGTCCATATGATTAACAACAATACACATTTTCTTTATTATATTTGGGGAACCATTTAAAAAGATTCAGACATTTGTTGCACATGTTGTGCTGCGACTTGTCAAACCTGCTCAATCAGTTATTAAAGTTCAAAGATTTTCATTTTTGCGACCAAGTTTTTCACATTTCAAACTATTCTACATGTTTAGTTTTATTGTGACCTGCAGCTACATGCGGTTCAGAAAACGTCACCAGTGGACTTCTGAATGATCGGGTTTGTTCTTTAATCTGGGCCTTTTCATGACAGCTTCAATGTGTTCCTCATATTTCAACCCATCTGAAGGTGCTTCTTGGTCCGACGACTGCGAACCGAAAGCTTCGCGTCGGCCCGTTTCTAAAGAACAGAAACGCTCCAGTGACGTTGAAACTTATCGAGAAACGCTGCAGTCACAGGTGTGTAGGAGGTGAAAGTCCCAGTTCTCCCAGTTCTTTTCAACGGACGTATTCATGCAGAGCTTTTAGAAAACAGTCTGTTCATTGTGAGGCTCAGAACAAAACTTTTAACAAAGACACATGACGTTCTGTCTCGTCTGGAGTCTGACCTGAATGTCAAAGACCTCCAAACAGGATCAGAGACATTCCACAGACTGTCCTTTGTTTAACAGAAACCAACATCGACTGCTTCAAGTCACAGGAAGTTTGATTCAACTGCAAAAAAGATGAGTAAATATCTGTATTTTTAGGCAACATTTGACAGAAAAATTACACAATTTTGCTCTTATTCAACAAAAAAATCATCATTTTAAAGATATTTGCTATTATTTGAAAAAGAAAAAAAAGGTATATAAGGATTAAAAGAAAGGAAATAAATTAATTTACTTACTAACTGTAAAAAAAAGAAAAAAAAAAGAAAAATCAGCATTTTTACAAATATTAATATTTTCTTATTTTACATTTTGTGACAATGGAATTATACTTTTTTAAAAATGTAATTATTAGATAAAACCTTGAAGTTGCAGACATTATTTAGGTGGGTTGCATATATACATAATAATGTCACATGAATTTAATAATGTGATTTTATTCTCTTTTACCCTCATTTATTTATTTACTTGTTTATGAATATTATTTGTTTATTATTCGTAGTGCTGTAGTTATTGTTACTATTAATATTACTGTTGTTTTAATGGTTTTATCCTCTATTTTATTTTCATTCTACTTGTTATTTTTGCTTTTATTTTTATTTAATGAGGCATTTTTGGCACTTCTGTTATTATATTCGTATCCACGAGTGCTTCTTGTGTTGGTTTAGGTTGTAAATCTTTCACCATGTTTCATGTTTTTTGCTTTTCTGGTCTTTTTTTTTTCTTTCTGCTAATTTTTCAGTCATTATTACTGATAATTAAACCTCAAATATTTTACAATATATGAATTTGTTTAGTTAAAATTAAATTTCAGATTAATTTAGCTTCATGGAATTGGCTTGATAACTTTGCTTTTCTTCACCTTGAGTTCAGGATTTCAACCTTCCTTCATTATCGCTCCAGACGGTTAAAACTGGAAACTAAAACATGTTATTGATTGTAGAGGACCAGCTGATTGGCCAAACTCAGCGTGGTTCGAACGTGATTTTGTTAGAAGTCGTCGTAACTCAAAAAGATGGATGCAGACTGGTGGGTTGCTTGATTGTTGTTTGTGAGTGAACCACAATAAACTTTCACTTTAGTCAAATGTCACATTTTATTGATGTGAAACCAGTCTGACCTTTGTGTTGTCTCCAGAGGCAGAGCAGCATCAGCAAGATCAGGAAGAGGAAGACGCCTACCACAGGAAGCAGAAGTAGTTCGAGGCGGTAGTCAGGCGATGGGGGATCGTCTGCTTCTAAACAAGAAAATACCACAAGTTGGCCTAAATGTAAACGATGAATCTGAACAGCTGCTCTGTGCTCTAATAATCCTTTATAATAGATGTGCTTTGTGCAGAGGAAGACGTCAGAAGAACCTGATCAATCAAACATTGAATAGTGTTTGAATCACTTATTCGTAGCCTGAAAGTGTGATGGCATTTTATTTATTTCTCGATGGGCACCTTCAAACTCTTTGGTTTGTTGTGGACACGTTTCACACGTCTCGGTTTCGTAGCCGTTCATCCGTCCTCCGTCTTTCTCGGTCGTTCACCATTTTGAAAACGTGGGTTCATGTAAAAACCTCGAAAAAAATGAATCAATGCGTGAAAGCCAGAAGTCGGCCGGAGATGATTAGCTGCAAGTTAATGTCGGGTTTATTTAATTTCTGCTCCACAGAAGAGAAATAAACTGTTATTGACGTACAAATCAGTCTTTTGAAAAACCTTCAAGAGCTCTTTGTTTGACGAATGAAAGAGACGCGTTGTTTGTTCATGAGGCGTGCTACTGAAACCCGAGTCGGAGGTGGCATCGAAAAATACTGTGTGGAATCTCTAACTGTGGTTTTGACTGCTCAGAATGTAATTATAAGAAGTCTGACTGGTCTCGTCGTAGTGTAACAGCGACGAGTCAAAGCGATGTTGTTGGTGTGTATACTTTTAATTCCAGGGAGTCAAACTCGGCCAATGAATGTTCAATTTTCAGGACCAGGAAGTATCTGATAAGTGGCGTCTACAGCTTTTATTCTGATCAGTTCCTGAGGTTTGCAAAGGGAGCATCATGCTAATTCCATGCTAACGTGCTGTTTTGTTGTGATCACTTAGAGGTGAAAGAGGGTTAATTTCTGGTCACTTTTTACCCAAACGTCCAGTCACAGTGAAGGAAGGCTCAGGGCCGATACCGACCACCTGTCTGGCTCTTCAACCACAAAATCTCACGAACCCACGTAGTTTCAGCTTTTCCCTTATCCAGGGCAGGAAGTCTATACCTTGTACCAACACTGACAACACAAACTGTGCCTGAATTTAGCAACACGTTAGACGTTGCTTCTAAAGTGCTTTCACGATAGCGTCTTCCATTTTCAGCCGGGCAAAACTTTGGTGGTTACATCCCCTCGAAGAGAAACTTCAAGAAAGGTTGGGGAGCCAATAAGACATGTACTAGCATTCAATTAGCCTCGAATCCGTCCAAATTCACGGAGCTACGAAAACCAAGAACTTTGTGAAGATGCACGCATTCAGATCCTAAATATGTCGACATCCTCATGACTCATATTTTTGATTAAATAAGCAAAAAAGACGAAGTTTGTGCATAAACTGTACTCAGTTCAACAAATATAAACTCAGCCAATTTGCTCCTTTTTGGAAAAAAAGCTAAACTTTGACTGAACTGTTTAACTTTGGCCAGAAAACGCTGCTGCTAGAAAACGCTCCTTAAAGCTGCAGCTCACCTCTGACAAGCAGCCAGCTGCTCGGTGAGTCTCCACCTCCGGACATGTTGCACCTGTAGAGTCCTTCATCAGACTTGGAAACATTTGTGATGGTGAAGTTTCCCGTAGAGCTGCTCCCAATCAGAAGCTCGTCTTTGTAGAAATCAGCCGTCAGACTGGAGGACGAGCTCGTCTTGTGTCTGCAGCGAAGAGTCACAGCTTCTCCCTCCATCACTGGACGGGCTGGACTCTCCAGAATCACAGAATCAGCTGGAAGACACACAAGTTCTGTCAGCCTGGTGCCGTTTGCACTCTTCCTGGTTTGAGTGATAAATGTGTCAAAAGTGCTTTTCACACCTCCCCATATCACACGAGATTGCTTTGCAGGTGTAAAAGTCGTGTTTGAGGCGAGCGGCGACGTATGAAACACTGACGGACAACTTCAAAGGCTGAGAAGCGTTTGTAGCCGACTTCAGCTGATGGTGCACATTCTCACACCTTTACAGCGCTGCACCAACACAGCTGAGCCAAGCATGAAATCAAAGACGCTGGATTCTGTCCAGCCTCTGCACTGCAGACAAATCGAGTAAAAGGACCCGAAAATCCAAGAAAAAGTGTGCAGAGAGCCGTACTTTTGACACCAGCTGAATAACTGGCTGGCAGCATCAACTGAAATGAGTCATTTTCATGTTTAAATGCAAACCGCAGAGTGTTAACAGCCACACTATTTGTGGCGCTTTCACAACATCCTGCTTTAACACTCTCAGCTGGGCCACACATAGTTCACAGGAAGATTTAACTGAATTATTTGATCTACAGTTAGAAGTTTGTCTGAACAAACCTGTCACAGTGATGCTGACGGTGTCGCTGCACTCCCCGGCTCCAGACTCACACCAGTAAACTCCACTGTCTGATGGGAAAAGGTCGTCGATTACGCAGCCAAATTCAGGTATTTCTGTCCCGTATGTGGGACACTTTTGGTTTACGTTTATGGATGTGTTCCTCATCACCGTCCACCCAGAAGAGCTTCCCTGCTGTTCACAGCTCAGAGAGATGGACTCCAACTGGAAGAACTGGGATCTGTCCGGAAGAACCGTCAGAGACGCTGCAAGAAAACGAGAAGTTCATTTTTTGTTATGAATGCACTTGCAGAAAGGAATGACCAGGAACTTTTGGCTGATGTGCAGAAGCTCAGCAAGTCTTCTACAGATTTTGTCGTTGTATTGATTGGAAACAAAAGTCCGTCTGTTTCAGGCTGCTGTGAAGTTATTCTGTTGAGTTTATATTCCACTTGTCTGAAGCATCAAAAGCTAGCAGCAGCTGCAGGGAGCTACTCCTTACAGGACAGCAGATACACTCAAACCATCACAAGCTGCCTGCGATCAAGGAGCAAACCAACATGTTCATGACAAAGTTGCATCACCCAGATAACAAGTTCGGCCTCGTCTTGGCGTTGCACGATAAGAATCTGATCGTGACGCAGAACAGACTGCTCCTGCAGTGAACTGGAGGATTTACATTTCGTTTTTTGCATATGTACTCAACTTAACCTGCAGCAAGTATGTTCAATATCATCAAGTATCGTCAGAACAGAGGAAACCGCCGAGACTGCTAAATACGATGACCGACGGTTGCTGGTGTGTCGTGGCGTCAGAACTGAGAAACAACCTAAAGCTGAACATTTTTAAACCGGCCAAGGTGTCAAAGCAGCGTCCTGCAGAAACACCCTCGTACTCACCCACCACGGCGCACAGCGCTGCTATCTCCATGCTGCTGATGCACAGGCTGACTGAGCGGCTGGTGAACTGGGGGGCTGCATCACATCTACATTCTGAGTGTGTCACTGAGGCCACAGCTTCCTGCTCCAGGTACAAACACATGACGAGTTTGTTTGTGTAGCGTTTCTACAGGGAGGGTTTTCAACACCTCAAATGTCAGAAGACTCTGGCCTCCTTGAACTTCCTTTGTTTAGTTTTTTAAAAAATTCTTATTATGAATAGAACGCATGATTCTTCCTGTTCACATGAAGCCTTTACGCATTTTGAAGTGTGCAACTATTCATAGTCACCAGTGGCTGAAACACGAGTTTGGTCCAAGTTAAGGGTTCAAACTACCAGAATGTGGCATCGAACCTGATGAAAGAGTCTTCTGAGTCTAAGGGGGGAAAAAAAAGGCTCGTATAGTTTAGTTAAGGCAACAAGAACATGTCTGTAGATGTTTACGTTCTTCATAAACTGATCTGGGTTTCCACAGGATCTGAAGAGTATTTTAAAAACGTTTACTCCATCTCAAGTTAAGGTTTTAAAAGTGTTTCATGTTCTTAAACTTTTTTTTATTCTCCTTTCATAAAATCAAATAGCTGCACAACATAATCTTTGTAACTGCTGTTTTGGTGTCACTTAGCTGTCACTGTTAACGTCAACGTGTTCCTTTACGCTCTTTATCGTTGAGTTTGAGTCAGACAGGAAATGCAAGCTACATGTCCAACACCTCGCTACTAGCAAGCTAGCGTTAGCTTGTCACCTCAAAATAGACAAATTTCATTTTAACCCTGAGACCCTTTTCTGCCATCTGAGGGTCTCAGCTTCATGTTGTCCTGAGAAATGAGGGTCAAATGGTCAGTACCCTTGTTTACTGTGGTTCCACAAGAAGATGGAGGAAACCTGTATTCTCGACATACATGCATTGCTGTATTGTCGACCAGCTGTAGTACCTGGTTGTTCCACCAGGTGGAGCCTCTTACTGTTTAATGCTGTAGAGACCAGAGGAGGTGGTCACTTGGACTACAGGCAGTTCATGATGGTGAGCAGAGAGGATTGTGGGGGTTTAGCGAGCAACAGGCACCATGATAAAGACTTCTTTGACCTCCGGCCACAGACCACGTCTCCTGAATGATGTTTCTTATCACAACTTCAGCTCTCTCACACTGACACATACATGACAGTGGATGCAAACAAATTAACTGGCTTAGACTGGTGCCAGTATGATCAATTCAAATGCTATGATTGTCCCTGATCTTGAAACTTGAGGTCGACTCAGGACATTGGTCCTTATAAATGAACCCTGGCAAGAAAGACAGGATGGATCAGGATCCGACAGAAGTGATTCTGGTAGATCAATCGTAGCAGCTGGACTAGCTTGAGTTCCTTGAAGACGTTCCACCTCTCATCCAAGAGGTGCTCCCCCTGCTAGGTGACCTAGTCATAATAGACCCTAACGAACCCCTTTGTGGCAAGGGGAGCACGAACAACCTACATAATGAAGGGGAGGAGCAACAAACCCCCAAATGAAACCGAAGCTCAGGTGTTAATGGCTCCTTCAGATATCAGTATCTGGAACTCCCCACTAGTCAGTCAGAACTGATGAAGCCTCTTGGACGAGAGGTGGAACGTCTTCAAGGAACTCAAGCAAGTCCAGCTGCTACGATTCATCCACCAGAATAACCACAACCAGACATCCAAACAGAAGGTCAAACTGTGAGCTTTTCTTCACACAGAGTCGCCGTTTATCAGCTGCAGTTGCATTTAATTAAAGAAAATCAGAAACTGCACAGATTCCTCTGAATGTGGAAAACAACAAAAACAAAAGATTGTTCTATTTGTAAAACAACAACAAAAAAAAACATTAGTATAGCACCAAACAGTCTCTGTTTGAAATCATATCTTCTTTCTGTTTCTACATTGTTGTTATTGAGTCAGAGCTTTAGTTACAGGACTGTTGTTCTCACTTTGACCAGCAGGGGGTTTTTGAACAATCACTCAGTGGGCATGAAGCTTTCTGTCACGTGAGATCTTTATCAGGGGGAAACTGTGTTCATTTTCACTTCTGGTTATACATTGAATATAAAAAGGGGGTTGTCCAGACTGGCTGAGACTTGACTTCAGTGTCTATTGCAGCTTGTTGGCACAGTTCTGTTGATGACTCATCAGCTGATAGAGGAATTATGTATTCATCATACACCACAAAACAGAAACATTACTAACCACAAACCTTATCGATCAGACTGGGAGCCCTCATTTGACTGCAGCATGACTGTAAAAGCAGAACTCATAAAAACAAACATGTCAGCACATGTTCTGTCTGACTGGTCAGGTGAAGTCCAGTGTCTGCAGAGATGATTTAGAACCTGGTTTGAGTTCAGCGCATCAACAACTCTTCTCAGAACTCTCCAGGGTTTGTACCGTGATGCACCTCCCAGAACAGAAGAACACAGTTTCACAGATTCTTGTTCTTTTAACGGGTCGACCGAAGACCATCTTCATCTCATCTTCAGTCTAGCTGCTGATTGTGCTCTCAGAAATGAAAATGGTTCCTCAGAAGGTTCCCTGGTTCTTCGAGGTGCCCTCACCAATTAAAGAACCTCCTCTCCTGTGGTTCTTTAAAGCACTCAAGGTTCTTCGTTCATCATACTGGAGCTATCTGGAGGTTGATTGTTCTCTCAAGTAGTCGACTGTCCATCAGTTTCCCAAACAACCGTCCAGAACCCAAACTATGAAACATGTTCTAAAGGAAGGAACCCAGAAATGCTGCAAATTCCTACATTTAACAGTTCATCCATTAACGTGTCTGTTTCTTGATTATTTGTTTGGAACCACACGTTAGCTGAAGGTTTTCAGGTTCTATGTTCCCCCCTCACAGGGACTGATTTGGTGTTAAATGACATTTTGAAGAAAAATATAAAATAGAAATCTATCTTATCAACAATATCAAAAAAGGAAGAAGGAAAAAATGGTGTCAAATACGTATAGTTTTTTACAAACAATTGTCGGATAATTCCTTTGACATAAAGAGAAAGTGGGAATTAGAGGCGAACATCATTATTGAAGATGAGGAATGGAACAAGACATGTGAACATGGCCATAAAGTCACTAACAGTCCCAGATGGAAAGAATTTGATTGGAAGGTTATGATAAGATTCTTTACTCCCTCTATCACATTCAGTTTTGATAAAAACAAATCAAATCTATGTTGGAGAAACTCTAAATATATTGGAGATGATTTTGGGACTGCCCCCATTTTGGTGTGGGGTTCTGGGTGAAATCCAGATCATGTTCTAGGGTATTTTTTCTTTTCAGAGGTGATTCACTGTATAACAGGGGGTGTCCTCCAGGCAGGATCTATGCAAAACATATATTAAATTGATACAAATTCTACAATTAGTGGCAAGAAAAATGATGAAGTCTTGGCTCAAAGTCCAACCCCCTACACTTGAGCAACAGCAAGAGGGTCTGAAAAAAACATAATTCATGGAGACAATTACAGCTGAGCTTCACCTGGTCAGTTCAGTGATCTTTGGGCTTTGGTAATTAATCACTTTGGCTGGATTAAGTAAAATGATAAGTGTGTGCTTGTGAAGGAAGGTCATTTGCATTTTTGTTGTTCCACTGTTCCTTTTGTTATTTTGTGGGATGTTTAGATTGAAGATTGAAGATCTGTATTGGGATGCCTTTAATTGTGCTGCAGTGCCGAGACGCCTTTGTTTATGTTATATTTTGTTCTTATTTGTTTAAAAGAAACAGAGAAGTGTAAATTATGATGCGCGTTTTCTTAAATAAAATGTTAAAATCAGAAAAACCTGACTGAAGTTGGGCTGCAAGGTGGTGCAGTTGGTAGAACTGTTGCCTCGCAGCAAGAAGGTCGCTGGTTCACGTCCCGGTGGGGGCACCAGGAGTCTCCATGTTCTCCCCGTGCAGCGTGGGTTCTCTCTGGGTTCTCCGGCTTCCTTCAGTATCGGCTTGTAAATGATTAATTCCTTTGTTCCCTCTGGCTGCTGCTGGTGTTTCCTTATTGCAGTTATTTGTGGAAGTTTTTACTGACTTCTTATTTATCTGTAACGTAAAGTCTGTGGGGAGACTGGAGCTGCAGGTTTTGTTTTCGTTCTGTAAAGACGCTTTGTGTTGTATCAAAGGCTCTTGAATGATTGATTGTGATGGAAATTTACCCAACAGCCCAGTTTTAATGTTTGTCTCTTTGGTTATTTCCAGAAGTAAAATCTTGGCCAGAAGCCACACGAACAATAAACACAGACTCACTGTTGGCCTTGAAAGACTTAAAAATACAAAATACTCATCATATATGGAGAAATACATAATTATGGATGGAAAAATTAACAACAACAGATTTTAAACAGTAAAAACAGTTGGAGAAACTGAACCGGGACAACAGGAAACTATTATATTCTCCACAATCTGATGAGTGAAAGGACAGATTTATAATAAAACTCTGCTATAGTCATGCTTACATGAAGGAGAAAACAAGAAATAATACAGTTACAGGTGCAGTTATAATTGAATGAGTGTTTCATTATAAAATAGTCGTAATTAACTCTAAACTAAAGTATAATCCTCTAATGAAGGAAACAATGTTAAACAGTGTAATATGATTAAACATCTGAGCTCATACCTTATCAGCTCACTGACACAGAACAGTCTAGAAAACTCTCCTACACACTCTTGTTTTTTGTCACAGTGAACTATAGAAAATGTCAAACTCATGACCACATCAGGCTGCTTACCAGCTGATTTCAAAACAAATATCATCTCAATCATATGATCATTGAGAAATAAAACACGTTTTCTGTGTAATTCTGTTTTTGAGGAGCCAAAGAACATTTAAGAAGAACAAACTGATTTATTAAAAGAACAAATCCTGAGAAGTCACAGACAAGAAATCACATTTAACGTTCAGTTTATTGCATTTATCAATTCAACCCTCATGACAACAGTTTCATAACAGCAGTCATTCTTTTCTGCTGCTTTATTCTTCGTTTTCTTTGTTGATTATGAATATTTAATTTGAAGGCGTTGCTTTGGACTCTGGGCTCTCGTGTGTCTCTCTGACCTTTTATCAGCTAAAATATGACTGAATTGATAGAAAATAATCAACATGATGTCAGTCATTAATGATCCACCCAGCACTACATCACATAGTTAGAAGTCATGTGATTACATCAGTAATGTGATTACATCAGTAATGTGATTACATCAGTCATGTGATTACATCAGTAATGACAGAGCAGATTTTTGTGCACCATGAACACAGAGACATTTGAAAACACTGTGACACTGCAACTTTATTCTTCTCTGGGTCTCCTGGGGGCTGGTTGGTTGTCGAAAGGTTTCCCAAACTTTCCTCTGATTGTTTTGGACCCGATGGTACTTTTAATATGACTGATGAACTGTCTTCCTTTCTGATTTAAAAACAGGGATTTACCGTGATTTTTGTAATTGAAAGTGAGACTTTTTTTCTTCTTTTTTTTTTTTTGATAGATAGATGTTTTATTTAGAATCCATTTTTTAACACAAATTTTATTTTATCGATGTAAAACTGGACTTAAATTACAAGAAAATTAACTTAATAAAGCAGAATGGAGAATCTCTCCATATAAACAATAACCGTTTCTTAGCAACCGCTGTGACGTAGAGAAACCCAGCCAATAATAATGTTCCAT
>NW_007579410.1:128574-134915 GCF_000690725.1 Stegastes partitus | reverse complement strand
CAGAAACCTCCAAACTCCAGACCCGCTGGACGACACTCGGCCTGACGGTGGGAGAACGCTCCAACTCTGATCATTTCCAGAATCATTCAGGGTTTGACGTGTTTACTGACCGTTGTTTCATTGTTTTCCTCATCAGGTGGTTTTTCCATCCTGGCTCTTGTCATCCCGCTTGTGATCATCTTACTGTTCATCGTTGTCGGTGTCGTTGCATATTTCTTAAGGAGAAAAGTTCAAAAAAAGAATGTAAGGAAGAAAAACATCAACGCACGCCTTCCAGATGTTTCCGAGGGACACCTGATTAATTAACAAACTTGTCCGTCCAGCTTTCAGACAAAGACGCCGCTCAGAAAGAACCGCTTGGACCCTAGGTGCCTTGCTCAGGAGCTGTTGGTGCGAATGGAGACTATCGGGGATTTAACTCTGCACGACGTTTCTGGTCCATCTGGAGATTCGATCCAGCAGCCACAAGGAGGGGCAGTGACAGAACGTGAGTCTGATCCGAACTCTGACTCGGCAGATGCAAAAAGAATCGTTTTAGTTCCACATTTCGTTTCTTTTTGCACCCGACGAGCCTCTTTTTTTTTTTTTTTAAACTTCCTTCTGCGTCTCAGTGGAGCTGTTCTGGTATTCTGCCAGCTCATCAACAGCAGAGTCACGTGGACGAGTTATTTGCCTTCCGAGTTAGACTCCAAATTTGCCTAACTTGACTTTGGAAGTCAAATGTTTCTGTCTGCATGCAGACGTTGGTGGAGTTTGACCTCGTGAAGCTTCAGTCGGTTTAAAAGACGTCTCGTATAAAAAAGTTTTTTAAAAGAGCCCAAAAAAAAAATCCACCATCTGCACTCTTCAGATTCTGTAAAAACCAAAAAGTTCTGCACTCGTCTGCGAAACCGTGAACCCATCAGTGATGCATGACAGGGTTTCAGAGACTTTTTATTGAAGTGTTTTTGCAGAGCAGAGAGGAGACGAATGTAAATGAGATTCAAATCAGTGGTAAAATGTCTTTTGCATGTGGAACCTTATTTCCTGGCGTCGGTAAAACCCGTAAACACTTTGGGAAAACGTCCAGTCGCCTCTAATTTTAGTGCATCTCTTCACTCTCATGGTGTGAGGAAATCTAAATAGAGAGTCTGAGTTTGGCCCGTCATGGAGCATGTATTTGCATGTCCAGCGAGAACTCTTTCGGCTGTAGAAACCACTGACACTGGTCTGATCTTCATAATGTCGAAGTGCTGCTCCAGAACATTAAAATAAATTTAAAAACCTGTGTGAAGTTCCTTTTGCACAAACTGTAGCTGAGCAGAGACTCACTTTGTGTTTCCTTTGTCCACCTGAAGCTCCTGGCCGTGGCTGCTGTGAGGAATCTGATCCACTGATGGACTTTATTTCTCAACGTCCTGCAGTGAAAGTTTGAAGAGGAAATTAGAAGAAGATTCATTTCTGCGAGACCCAAAGAGTCCACTAGTAGAGATCTGCTTCGGTTCGATCTTTCAGAACCGGAATCGCTCTTTCGGTTTTGGNGTTGTAAGTTAGCCGTCAGCTGAAATTTAATTTACACTTTTGAAAATGAACTGAGCCGAATTCGCTATCGGCTCTTCTTCTTTGCTGTGTTACGTTTAAAGTGATGTGAACTGTGAAGGAATTGCTTCGACACAGAAAACAGCTTAAAACGAGCTAATTCTCAGGCAGGTTCTGCATTCGGAAGGTGCGCCTTTATTTGTAGTTGTTCAGCGAGTTTATGGGAGTTTATTTTTAACGTACATCAGAGATAATCGTGTCATGGAGTTGTTAAATTGTATTTATTCCCTCAAAAAAATACACGTTTTATTTGTGTGTGGTAAGATTAAACCGAGGCAATGTGATTCAAACTGTCCGCTATACCAGACTTCATTCAAACTTTAACTAATTTAAACAACAAGTTCTGGTTCTGGTTGATTGGAAACTAAAACTGTTTAAAGCTGTTCTAGTCATTTCTTTATACATTATATGGCTCTATTCAGGTTGCAAAAATGACTCAGAAGAGATCAGACGATGACTCACAGACACATGGGTCACTGAATGAATTGTTTTTTTTTATATATATCTTAGTCATCTGGATGCAGGAAATATGTCAGACTTCCCAGACCAAACTAAGTTATTCAGAAACTGCTGCAACGATGTCTGAATTCACTGATACTGTATTCACCAATGAAATCTGTCCCCAGGCACCACATTGTTGTTTTTTGAAATTTGGCATGTGTTCAATTTCTTTTACAGCTTGGATATCCGGTCGACCGTTAAATAAACTGTCAGCCAGACCCTAAAGTTGAGCTCCAGCTCTCTTTACCCAACAGAAGATTATTATTTTTTTAAACATGTAATATTCTCAGTTCACTACATGGTCATAAACCAAAGAGCTTGGGGACATTATATTTGCTTTATTTGTGTTTTTCACAAGTTATTAGATCTTCCAGAGTATCTTTGAAAATTAACTGAGCCGAATTTTCTATCGGTGCTTCTTTTTTGCTGTTTTACGTTTAAAGTGATGTGAACTGTGAAGGAATTGTTTTTTACACAGAAAACAGCTTAAAACGCGCTAATTCTCAGGCAGGTTCTGCATTTGGAAGGTGCGCCTTTATTTCTGAGTTGTGCAGCGAGTTTATGGGAGTTTATTTTGAATGTACATCAGAGATGATCATGTCATGGAGATGCCTAAGTTGCATGTAATCTAAAAATCTAAATTCCATGTGTGTGTGTTGCGATCAAACCAAGTTATTGTGACTCAAACTGCCCAACCTGCCAGACTTCATTCAAGCGGCGACTAATTTGAAGAGTTGGAGCTCGGTCCTTCCTGAAGTAAACTGTCGTCTTCACTGTCTTTACAGGGTTGAGCTCCAAGTTGTTGTGACTGCGCCAGGTCGCCAGATGGTCCACCTCCCATCTGTAGACACACTCATCCCCACCAGATATGAGTCCAGTGACAGGGTGGTGTCATCTGCAGACCTCAGGAGCTCGATGGACTTTTGACTGGAGGTGCAGCTGTTCATGTACAACAAGAAGAGCAGAAGTAAAAAGGACACAGCGCTGATTGTTCAGGACTCAGAAACCTGTTTTCACCTGCTGTCAGACAGACAGCCAGCGATCCACCTGCAGGAGGAGTCAGCTGGGAGAGCTTGTCCTGCAGCAGAGTCGTGTCAAAAGCAGTTGAAATCCACTAAAATAACGTCTTTGTGACTCATTCAACTCAGGAGGTGATGCAAAAATCACAGTACTGGAAATCCAACCCCTGGTGCTGTAGACACCCTCCTGCCATCTAACTGAGTAACAAAGACAGGAGGCATCACGTCTGTTTGACTGCTCAGCTTCACACCGAGCGTCTGTTTCCTCTGTCATGCAGAAAACCCACGTTAAGAAGCTGCTCGACACTTTCTCACTCTGGATTTTCGTTGTCTGCTCGGCCTCTGATCAGGGTGAGTAGATGAGTTGTTCCTGCTGCTAGTTTATCCACCCGTTCACTGTCGTCACCTTCGGTGTAGTAATGACTTTTTTAGTGTTTGAACTCCACAAAGGCTTCTTTCACTTTTTTCACATCGAGAAATCCCTTGCTTGAGTTTTCATTTGTCGTTTCTGCTTTTGCTACGAATATGGACAAAAGATTANGTAGGAGACGGCAGGGTCCACTTTACCTGCAAAACACAAGCCCTCAGTGGGATTTAAGAGGCCAAAGACAGAACAGCAGAAACCAGTGCATGAAGGAGTTTGGAGTCACTTGTCGGAAGAAACGCTTGGAGGATGAAGTTTCTATATCAGTTAGTTTAAACATGTTGGTTTGTTCAATACTGTAAAACTAGAAACTATAAAACTTTTTTTTGCTTAGTTTCGTATTGTTGTGATGTGCAGGTAAATGTGGTTCAGAAAACATCACTAGTGGACTTTGAATGATCAATTTAGTTTAATCTGGGACTTTTCGTGACAGCTTCAATATTGTCCTCATATTTCAACCCATCTAAAGGCTTTTTTAAAATTTCACGGTGGGGGATCGGGAAACCCAGGTGTGGCCACAGATGAGGCAGACGGGTAGGTTAAGTGTAAAAAGGATTTAATAAACCAGGACTAAAACTGAAAATCAATACAAAAGGTGCAAACTGAACGGAGTGGAAAACAGAAGGGGGTAAACCAGACTGAATTATGAAGGGGTCAAGACTAGAAAAACCTAAGAAAACTCTCAAGTAAGAACAGAGGAGAAAACCTAAGAAATCCTAACATAAGAACTAAACTAAATCAACAAAACAAAGATACTCAGAACAATGTACAAAAACTGGAAGTGGGAAGACAGGTTTGGAGAATCTGGCATCTGGTGAGAGTTGGGAAAAAAGCTGGAACAAGGCTGGGGGCAGGCACAGGCTGGCTCAGGTGATGTGGGGAATGCGAGGCAGGCGAGGGCGGCAACAGAGAGGGGAACGTAAGGAACTTGGAGGACTGGTCTGGCAGGGTTTGGTGGACTGAAATAACCTAGACTTCCAAAGCTCTCAACAATAACTGTCAGCAGGCAGGCTGAACAGGGCTGTATGAATTGAATGTGTTACTCAAGTACACTTGTACTGAGGGGAGGCCCCAAATCAAACACTGAACCTTTCGATTCGAAAACAAGCCGGTCTGGCATGTGAACCAAAACCACAGTCGTTAACAATGACTCAACAACCGCTGCACAAGCCGTGACGTCGACAGGCCCCGCCCCCAATGGGCTCCGTGAGGACCCGACCCGAGCTTAAAACTGCAGCGCTTCTCTCAGCTGTCATTCTGATCTGAACTCCGGAAGGAGCTGAACTGTTCATCCGTCATGTTCACCAACAAGAGGAGCTTTAAGGAGCTGAATCCCACTTTGTCACTCTGGACTGTGACTCTCTGCTCAGCTTTGGTCCTCAGCGCACCACTGGACGGTAANACTTCAGGACATTTGTATCCGAAAAGTCGGAACCTACAAGCTCGGAAACGACAAAGAAATCCAGATTTATTTCAAGATCGACCTTAAAATCCGGGTTTTTTCCCTGTTATTGGCTGCAGTGTAGCTGTTTTAAACGCCTCCGACTGGCTGTATGTTGTTACTTTAAGATGAATTTTTTTGTTAACTTAATGAAGAAACTGAGCTTTAAAATGTGAAGCGACACACTGTGACCAGAAGAAGTGAGATGTTTACCAGATGGAGGTTCATGCAGCTTCAAACAGAGAGTTGATGAATGAGATTGTGCGTTTACAGAAGAGAACTTTTTATTTCAGACGCTTTTAACCAAAGCGACATTTATCTGAGAGCAGATGCAACACGAGCAAACAGCATGGTTCAAATTTTCAAAAACCCGGATGTTACGTTCAATGCAACGCTCCAGTTTGCGTATTTCTGATTGGATGATGAATATTTATATTTTTTTTATATGTTTTTATTGTGATTTAAGACTCTTCAGTGATCCAAACTATCACAACCAAGCGGAGAATCTTTTCTTCGTGACAGTTTGCAGCGCCGTCGTTATTTCCGTCTGCGATAACGAGACCCTTGAGGTCGCTCCACCCTTTCTATTTGTTTCAAAGCAGCTGAACATGAACACACCCTTCAGAGTTCCAGATAAAGAGCAGAACTAACCAACACATGAGCTGCTATTAAACCACAAGAAGTCAAAATAAAATCTCCTGAGCACCAGCAGCTGTTTAGCGAGGCACCTACCACATGTATTACACTGCATTTAGTCGTTCTTTATTGTTGTAACCTGCTTCATAATAAACTTTACACACTACTGTTTTTTTTAAATTATTATTTATTTATAAAAAACCCAGAACTTGGGCGTTTTCTACTTATTTATAAACTCATTCTGCCGCTTTTGCACTTTGAGTCACGCTGGCAGCGAAATAAACAGTCATTTGTACTCAACCAAATCGTGTTTTTCCTTCTGTTTCTTGGACGTTTCTGCCGTCATTCTCAGCTGTTTTTGGTACTGATTGAAAGTCGGCTTGAAGCGAAAACGGCAGCTGTGACTGTTTTCCTGCAGCTGTTCTCTGAATCTGCTCAAGCGATGATCTGATCTCAGCTGTTCAGGGAGATTTGTGAAGAATTCTTTATCGCTGAGCACAAACAAATCAGTTTTTATGTTGTTTTTTTTGTTCTCGGTTGATGTTACTTTATGTGAAACCTCCATAAACCTCATTGTTACTCCATGAAACACCTTCTCTGTTGGTTTGCAGAGAACTTGTTTACATCCGCTAAGATGCCTTCAGTCTATTTGGGAAAGGCCAGATGATGATGTCATGGCTTTTGATTGGTTAATTGACAACATGTGAGTTAATTGGAGGCACCTGTGGATGTATTTTAAGGC
>NW_007579410.1:125419-127312 GCF_000690725.1 Stegastes partitus | reverse complement strand
CCAGACTTCATTCAAACTTTAACTAATTTAAACAACAAGTTCTGGTTCTGGTTGATTAGAAACTAAAACTGTTTAAAGCTGTTCTAGTCATTTCTTTATACATTAGATGGCTCTATTGAGGTTGTAAAAATGACTCCGAAGAGGTCAGACAATGACTCACAGACACATGGGTCACTGAATGAATTGTTTTTTTTAAATATCTTAGTCATCTGGCGACAGGAAACATGTCAGACTTCCCAGACCAAACAAAGTTCTTCAGAAACTGCTGTAACAATGTCTGAATTCACTGATACTGTATTCACCAATCAAATCTGTCCCCAGGCACCACATTGTTGTTTTTTGAAATTTGGCATGTGTTCAATTTCTTTTACAGCTTGCAGGATAGCCTGTTGTTCACTCGACCATTAGATAAACTGTCAGCCAGACCCTAAAGTTGAGCCAAAGCTCTCTTGACGCAACAGATTGTTATTTTTTAAACATGTAATATTTCCATGTTCTTATTTCACTACGTGGTCATAAACCAAAGAGCTTGGGGACATTATATTTGCTTTATTTGTGTTTTTCACAAGTTATTAGATCTTCCAGAGTTCTGAAACAAGCTCTCAGTTGCATTTGTCAAGCTTCTTGACTGGCGCTGCTGATGGCAGTTGAAGTTTTGATGCATGAAGTTTGGCAGAATTTGTAGAAAATATCGGGAATTATGTAGAAGTTTCCCCGACTGGCAGTCAGAGTTCTCACAGGGTTGACGTTCATCGCTTTCTTTTTTTAGCTTCTTTTTTATCTGAAGCATCAGAAACGTTTTCTGGAGGATTTTTTATCTCAGCGTTCCACCAGATTTCAAGTTGTTGTCGCCACAGAAACCAGATTTAAAATTGTTTCCCAGCAGACTTTGCTCCATTGTGAAAACTTTAAGTCCTCCTTGTGTTTCCAGGTCAACTCCAGGTGGTTGGTCCAGCTCAGCCAATCACGGCTGTTCTCGGTGATGACATCATCCTGCCGTGCTGCCTGGAGCCTGCTGCTGACGTTCAGGATAAAACAATACTTTGGTCCGACCCGGACCTCAAACTGGACCCGCTGAACCCTCAGAGAGGAGTGGAGTACGTACACCTGTACAGGAACAGGAAAGAGGTCCCTGACATGCAGATCACGTCGTATTTTGGCAGAACGACGCTGTTTGAGGACGAACTGAAGCGCGGGAACATCTCGCTGAAAATCACAAACGTGACGATGGAGGACCAGGGCAGGTACCGGTGCTTCATCCCCAAGCTGAAGAGCAGAGCGAACGCCGCCATAGTTCAGCTTGTTGTCGGTGAGTAGATCTGTTTAGACGCCACTTAAGGGTCAAGGATGAGGTTTTTTTTTGGGTATTTTAAATGTTTAAAAATGTTTTTCTTTTGTAGTTCCAAACGTTGTTGAAACCTCGACGAAACCACCGCTGGACCTCAGAAACCTCCAAACTCCAGACCCGCTGGACGACACTCGGCCTGACGGTGGGAGAACGCTCCAACTCTGATCATTTCCAGAATCATTCAGGGTTTGACGTGTTTACTGACCGTTGTTTCATTGTTTTCCTCATCAGGTGGTTTTCCCATCCTGGCTCTTGTCATCCCGCTTGTGATCATCTTACTGTTCATCGTTGTCGGCATCGTTGCATATTTCTTAAGGAGAAAAGTTAAAAAAAAGAATGTAAGGAAGAAAAACATCAACGCACGCCTTCCAGATGTTTCTGAGCAACGCCTGACTAATTAACAAACTTGTCCGTCCAGCTTTCAGACAAAGACGCCGCTCAGAAAGAACCGCTTGGACCTGAGGTGCCTTGCTCAGGAGCTGTTGGTGGAGACACTTTGTGTTTCCTTTGTCCACCTGAAGCTCCTGACCGTGGCTGCTGTGAGG
>NW_007579410.1:113557-122649 GCF_000690725.1 Stegastes partitus | reverse complement strand
CTTCTGACTTTGGAGAAAGGAATAAAAATTCTCCAACAAAAATCCTTAAAAATGACCTAAAACAGGAAAAGTTTAGCCTGATTTAATGTCAGACAGTGAGAAAAATAAGGTTATCTGTCTTTTTATCCAGTGTATGTAAACGCTTTTTCACTTTTTGTAAAAAAATACCATCCCAAAAAGATCACATCTTTATTTTTATTTTTTTTTAATACTTCTATTTTTAGGATTAAATCTGTCCTCTCAAGTTAGCAGTAATATATATTTTTTATTATTCCTGTTTATTTTTATTTTTTTAATTCATAGACAATGTTTATATTGATTACTTTTTTAAATCTTTTTTTTTATTAGATATTTTTTTCTTCTATCCACTTCTATCTACAGTCGTAGCTTTATTGAACCAGCAGGAGGCGACAAACTCACAATCTGCTGCTGTGGTGGTGCCTTCACAGCCAGCTGGGAATTGATGCCTTCACTGTCAGCTGGGAATTGATGCCTTCACTGTCAGCTGGGAATTGATGCCTTCACTGTCAGCTGGGAATTGATGCCTTCACTGTCAGCTGGGAATTGATACCTTTTCGTCTCTCAGCTTTCTGATATGGACAGCTCAAGTTTTAATAGTTTTGCTGCTTTCATCATAGAAGAATCATTTGCTGTTATTTTCAGTTTATTTTTCAGTGTTTAATTGTTCAACCTCCTTTTAATTTTTTCTTATTTTTTAAAATTGCGCATAATGTTCAGTTGATGTAAATACCAGCATCATTTAACAATATCACGTCAATGCAGCTTGAAAGGTTGATTTAAATCTGTGAATCAGACGTATTTGTTCATGAAGTGGAGGGAACAGGTCTCATTAAACACTTTTTATCGTGTCAGCTGAAGTGGAAGCCTCATGTGAAAGAGGATTGTTTTGCCAACTTCTATAAATGGCTTTAGTTGGATTAAATTTATCCAAATTAAGTTTAAAAGCAACTTTGACTCATAGAGTTTAAGTTCAATCTGCTTAAATCCTTTGATTCCTCTCAAACAAACATTCCTGCGACTTTATTTTTATTTATTTTTTCAGGTTTTCCAACTTTGCACCAATGAAACGTAAAAATCTGATTTTGTCATCACTGATTTTTTTCTTTTTCTTTTTTCTGTCATCCAACCTACAGATAATGCGAGATTCAAGCACGAAAGCAGATTTTTTTTTTTGATTTTTTATTTTCTTTGCATTTGTTCCTTAATTAGAAAACCAGTTTAAAGGGGAAAAATGAAATTTGAAGTCCAACAAATTAAACAAAAATCAATGAGATCCACTGAAAACACTGATTTATTTAAACTGCAGCTCAAATGCAGTTTGTTTTTCGTGTCATTTCAGCTCAAAGCGTTTCTAAAAGCAGCAGATTGTGATGTTCTCTTGTTTCCTCTGTAGAGATGCATCGCTCCATTAGACCATCTCCTCCTCCACCACAAGTTAGCTCCAGGTCTTCAGGTTCTATGTTCCCCCTCACAGGGACTGACTTTATGTTGACATTTTGAAACTCGTGCTCATCTCATATGGCGCTTTTCTACCATTCACACACACATTCATACACTGATGGCTCTGTGCCTGCCATTGGGAGCAGCTGCTGGTTCAGTTTCTTGCTCAAGGACACTTTGGCTGGGATGGAACCACCAACCGTGCAGTCAGAGGACAACTGCTGCAGCACCTGAGCCACAGCCGCCCTTCACCTACACTGACCATGATTTAATGTTGACAGGCAATAAAAGTGGAAAACTCTCCAGGAGGGTGAATAGTTTTGCAGGCGCAGCAAAATACAGCCTCAGAATGCAGCTTTCTTCAGCTGGTACGACGCCACAGACCACAGGAGAAAGACAGGAACGACTTGTTGTCATGCTGCTTCCTGTTATTAAAGAAGTCCACCGCCTTGTCAGAGCCCTCTTGGAAGACAGAATATGATTCAACCAGCAGCATCGACAGAAGTCAGGAGTGTCGGTACGTAATCAGATCAGGGAATTCCTCCTTGGTGACTTCAGACATGAGTGAAATGAGTAAATGCCTGTTTGAGCGAAACATAAAGTCATTAAATTCCTCACATCTGTCCACCCGGCAGAGATGGACTCAAAGTGGAAGAACTGGGATCTGTCCAGAAGAACTCTCAGAGAAGCTGCAAGAAAACGAGAAGTTGTTTTTTTTTATTGTGAATGCACAAAGGAACGACCTGGAAACTTTGGCGGATGTGCAGCAGCTCTGCAGGTCTTCTACAGATTGAGTTGTTTCATTGATTGGGAACAAGTAAAAGTCCGTCTGTTTGAGGCTGCTGGGAAGTTATTTCCATAGTAGCCCATCGACGGGCAACTATAGAGTCATCGTGGCCGTGTGTGTGCTTATCTCACATTATCATGAAGAGATAACACGTGTCTCGTGAGCGATACTGTTATTGAGGAAACAAAGAACATTTAAAAAGAATAAACTGATTTAATTAAAAAAAAAAAAAAAAAAGAAGAAATCCTGAGAAGTCACAGACAAGAAATCACACTTCACCTTTAGTTTATTGTATTTATCAATTCGACTCTCATGACAAGTTTCAAAACAGCAGTAACTCTTTTCTGCTGCTTTATTTGTATTATCTTTGTTGCTCAGATAAAATAATAAATTTGAAGGCGTTGGTTTGGACTCGGGCTGCAAGGTGGCGCAGTTGGTAGCACTGTTGCCTCGCAGGAAGAAGGTTGCCGGTTCGCGTCCCGGTGGGGGCACCGGAATCTTTCTGCGTGGAGTCTCCATGTTCTCCCCGTGCAGCGTGGGTTCTCTCCGGGTTCTCCGGCTTCCTCCCACACAGTCCAAAAACATGTTGAGGTTAATTGGTGATTCTAAATAGTCCGTAGGTGTGAATGTGAGTGTGCTTGGTTGTCTGTCTCTAAGTGTAGCCCTGTGATAGACTGGTTACCTGTCCAGGTGAACCTGCCTTCGCCCTAAGTCGGCTGGGGTAGGCTCCAGCCCCCCTGCGACCCTAATGAGGATTAAGCGGTGTATAGAAAATGGATGGATGGATGGATGGTTTGGACTCTGGGCTCTCGTGTGTCTCTGACTGCCTCAATAAAAAAAAATAATCAACATGATGATCATTAGTGATCCAGCCAGCACTGAATCCCATCGTTAGAAGTCATGTGACTACATCAGTAATGATGTTGTGCACCATGAACACTGAGACATTTGAAACCACTGAGACCCTGCAGCCCCTCCAGCTTTAATGTTTGTGCATTCAGCTGTAAAGAAAATGTGTTTGTATATAAACAGAAATGTACATTTCAGTTTTTATTGCAAATGTATTTTATCGATTCTCGAAGCCAGCGGTTCTCAAACTTTGTGCCACCTGAGAGCTCGGTCCTTACGTCCGACCGCCGTGACCATAGATATGTATATTGAAGGCTAGATGTCTCGTCCGTGCTGCCGGCCAATGGAATCACACGGCCACACTGGCGGCCATCTTGCCACAGTCAGCTCGCTTACCCATACCACTGTGCTGTAGTGGTGCATGTACGTCTTAAATAACCACAACTTGCTCAACTTTCTACCGATTTTCAAACGGTTTGGTTCGTTATAAACGTCAGAGGTGTAGCTAGAACGCTGCACTGATGGATGATTATGTTACGTGTCCGGTCAATGTTGAAATCCTGAAGAGAGACTACTGTGGAGGTCGACACATGGAGGACAGAGACAAGAAATGACCCAAAACACAGTTAAATTAAACATAATAAATCATATTTATTACATGATGAGGATTAACAATAACTAAACAAGAATATTAAGTAGGGGGAGTGTTGTGTAAAGCAGTAAGTGGAAGGGAACCAAAAGTGTGGTGCAAAGATCAGTCCTGTAAAACCAAACAGAAAGCCAAAACGCTGAGGGGAGAGAAGCAGCCTTGTGCACAGACTAGCCAGAGAGAGAGATGCAAGGTTTCTGAAAACAGGGACACGACTAACGTTAACAGCGTATGGTGGTGGCTGTCTACGCCATACTACAGGTCGCCCATGTGCTCCCCGATCCTCTTCTGTACCACGTACGTGACCTCCAGCAGTCTGATGGGCTGTGATGGTCTGAACCGTGATGCCTGGCGAATGAGCCACTCTGCTGCCCTGACGACCCTCACTGTGCCTTCTGATGGAACCACCAGACCTCCATGGGTTTTTAGACACAGCAGGTGGTCGCTCTGGTCCTTGATGGCAGATGCAGCGTCTGTCACCAGGCTGGCACGGCAGACATCACAGGAGAGCTGCCTCAGTGCCCGTCGCACAACAAATCCTGAAATTTGAGTGAGTATAATAATATCACAACTTATAATAATTAATAAGCATGGGGAAATTAAGGGTACATTTCTCTTTTTGGACAATCGTCCACTGAAAACTGGCACCATTAGTTAGAGGAAAAATTGACTTTCAGTAAGATTTTACCTGAAATGTGCACAAGAGTTGTCCACAAGACCATCAAAGGGGATGGATGGAAGATCTCCTCCTCCTGCTGTGGAGGACATATCTGATGCTGACAGGCTTGTAGAGGGTCGATGACGGCTGGTAGGGACTCCGCGTCATCCTGCGCTGTCACGTTGCCTCAGCATGGTTTAACAACTCCACACTGGGCCATCAGCTGTCTGAAGACGGACCTGAACTGGCCGGCATTGGGCTTGTTATTCCAGCCACCTATAAAAAACAACACAAGATGTTTTAAAGACGTCACTGGCAGTGAACTGTTTGACGTCTTTAAATGTCACTGGCAGCCAATGAATTAACCAGTCGTGATAATACTGTGCTTACTGTAATTCAGTTTAACATCATACATCATGAAGAATACCTTTGCAATGAACTGGGATGTGGCAGGTGAATATGCAGCGTATCTCTCAGGTAGTTGTATGCCTGTGGACCATGCAGATGGAGTGTGAGGGCAAAATCTCTCTGGGCCTTGGTGTACTCTACGCCCTGCCTCGACAGGAGCTGAACCGGAAGGTCTGAAATTCAATCAGCAAAAGTGATTCAGTCTCCTTTTAATGGCAACTAGGAAGTCAACAAAAAAAAAACATAAAATACACAAAATATTCAGTGTAAAGTTTTTATTTTACCTGAGTAGCAGTCAAGCTTGTCTTTCAGCTCTTCATTGATGAGATTTTTCTCCTTCAGTTCCTCCAGAAGAGCCTGCATGTTGTCCTTGGCCCTCTTCTCTCTCCTCAAGGAGTTCATCTTCTCCCGCTGCAGTTTCCTCACTCTGGCTGAGGCCTCTTCCAGTTTGGCCTTTATAGCCTTTGGGCAAGCAGGCAGTGCATATAAGTGGTCGGTGGACTGACCCCTCTGTCCTGTGGCTCCCTGTTGTTTTGGCAAAATATATAAAGAATAGTAAAATAGAAATTAATAACTTACTTTTTCAACAATCCAGCCTTCACTTTTCCATTCTGTGAGCCTGAATACATTTTCATGGTCTCCAATTTTTTTCAACAGAAACACAACAGCATACTTCTAAGAAGCTGTACAGGCTTGTCCACTCATTAGGCGAAAATATGTTTAGTGGCTCTGGACGGAGATGTAAAGGTGGCCCACCCCTGGGTGGAGTTTCAATGTTCACTCATGTTTATTCATTCAAGTGTACGAGTGACAGAGAGAGTGAGACAACCAGTGGGTTTCAAACTTTCTACCACCTCAAATCATGTTGGGCTCCTAGACTACGAACACCATCGTGGACCTGTCTGGGTCCCACCAAGATGAAGGATTTAATATAACGAGCCACACGGAGCTCATTCCACATGCAAACACTCACAGCATCAGGTCGAGGTGCATCCTGAGACCAGCCCGTTGGCAGGTTGTCTTCTGCTCTTCTGGAAGTGGTTGTGGTTCTTTTTGCTATTGACTAAAATAAACAGAAGTGAAGAAGTGTTGAGTGTCTAAAATGTGCTGTAATAAACAACACATAACATGACTAAACTGTGACATTCAATCGTGTTTATGTTGATATATCGATCGTATACACCTTGTTGGTCAGTGACACACACACCTTTTGAAGATGAGCTGGGAAGTTGAATATGGACGGCACCACACCGTCTCTGAGACGGACCGTCTGGCCCGTCCTGTCGAAGTCCTGGCTTCTGAAGTGCTCGCTGCACAGCACGGTCCGGTCAGCAGCAGCAAAACCCTTCCTCCTCAGGGCAAGCTCCCACTTCCTCCTCCGCTCTCTGGTTTTGGGAAACCTTAACAACGTGAGAAATGCACCCAGATACATAAATCATTGTCAACATCTTCAATCCTCATTTCCTCTCACATTAAGGGTCAGGACACACCTAAACACAGTCACAGTGTTGTCATAGCTTACAGGTGAAAGGTGATCCCACGGGCTCTGCTTTCAACACCACGCCGATTAGAGCATCCGTAGGCTGCACAAAAGTCTGGCATCTTCACTCAGCACTTTCCTGTAGGAATCAATATGTAAGATGTTTTTTAGCAAACCAACCTGATTGGAAGTCATGTGCAACTTTACTTAGATCTGGTGCTCTCAGCCTTACATACACACAACTATGCTGCCCGATAAAGAAAAGCTGCAATTCTAACATGTTGAAACATCCAGAATTGTAGCCACGTTAACAACGTTTGTAAGAAACCAAACCGTTTATAAATCCGTCAAGATTTCAGCGAGATAAGAGTGTTTATCTTTGAGCAGATCACTCTCCTTCCTTCACATAACACAGGTTCCGCCGGAGAGCTTCCCCGTGTCAAGATGGCCGCCGGTGATGACGTTTGAGACTCCGCCTTAGCCTTTATTATGGCTGTGACGGTCCATTACGTGCTACGTCACTTACGTCACAACGTAAGACCACGCTCCACACTTCCTGATCTTCTGCCTGGCAAGTCATATGACGTCCTACTTACTTGTATATTGAAGAGCTACATTTCTGTAAACTTAGCAAATGATAAAAAACAACAAAACTTCATTCTGATCTGAACTCCTGAAGGAGCTTCACTGTTCGTCCGTCATGTCTTCGAACAAAAGCAGCTTTAAGGAGCTGAATCCCACTTTGTCACTCTGGACTGTGGCTCTCTGCTCAGCTTTGGTCCTCAGCGCACCACTGGACGGTAACACATTCATTACTGTCGCTGTTCAACGCTGCTTTTAAGAACGACGCTAATGCTAACAATTTTCATCAGATTGTAGATTAGCATCGCAGCTCTTTGCCTTAATTTTTGGAAATCACCAGAGCCGAATTCTCTATCGGCTCTTCTTTTTTGCTGTGTTATGTTTAAAGTGATGTGAACTGTGAAGGAATTGTTTTTACACAGAAAACAGCTTAAAACGCGCTAATTCTCAGGCAGGTTCTGCGATCTGAAGGTGCGCCTTTATTTGTAGTTGTGCAGCGAGTTTATGGGAGTTCATTTTAAATGTACATCAGAGATAATCGTGTCATGGACTGCTCAAGTTGTATTTATTTCAAAAAAAAATACACGTTTTATGTGTGTGTGTTAAGATTAAACCGAGGCAATGTGATTCAAACTGTCCGCTATCCCAGACTTCATTCAAACTTTAACTAATTTAAACAACAAGTTCTGGTTCTGGTTGATTAGAAACTAAAACTGTTTAAAGCTGTTCTAGTCATTTCTTTATACATTAGATGGCTCTATTGAGGTTGTAAAAATGACTCCGAAGAGGTCAGACAATGACTCACAGACACATGGGTCACTGAATGAATTGTTTTTTTTAAATATCTTAGTCATCTGGCGACAGGAAACATGTCAGACTTCCCAGACCAAACAAAGTTCTTCAGAAACTGCTGTAACAATGTCTGAATTCACTGATACTGTATTCACCAATCAAATCTGTCCCCAGGCACCACATTGTTGTTTATTTAAAATGTTGGCATGTGTTCAATTTCTTTTACAGCTTGCAGGATAGCCTGTTGTTCACTCGACCATTAGATAAACTGTCAGCCAGACCCTAAAGTTGAGCCAAAGCTCTCTTGACGCAACAGATTGTTATTTTTTAAACATGTAATATTTCCATGTTCTTATTTCACTACGTGGTCATAAACCAAAGAGCTTGGGGACATTATATTTGCTTTATTTGTGTTTTTCACAAGTTATTAGATCTTCCAGAGTTCTGAAACAAGCTCTCAGTTGCATTTGTCAAGTTTCTTGACTGGTGCTGCTGATGGCAGTTGAAGTTTTGATGCTTAAAATTTGGCAGAATTTGTAGAAAATATCTGGAATTATGCAGAAGTTTCCCCGACTGGCAGTCAGAGTTCTCACAGCGTTGACGTTCATCGCTTTCTTTTTTTAGCTTCTTTTTTATCTGAAGCATCAGAAATGTTTCCTGGAGGGTTTTTATCTCAACGTTCCACCAAATTTCAAGTTGTTGTCGCCACAGAAACCAGATTTAAAATTGTTTCCCAGCAGACTTTGCTCTATTGTGAAAACTTTAAGTCCTCCTTGTGTTTCCAGGTCAACTCCAGGTGGTTGGTCCAGCTCAGCCAATCACGGCTGTTCTCGGTGATGACATCATCCTGCCGTGCTGCCTGGAGCCTGCTGCTGACGTTCAGGATAAAACAATACTTTGGTCCGACCCGGACCTCAAACTGGACCCGCTGAACCCTCAGAGAGGAGTGGAGTACGTACACCTGTACAGGAACAGGAAAGAGGTCCCTGACATGCAGATCACGTCGTATTTTGGCAGAACGACGCTGTTTGAGGACGAACTGAAGCGCGGGAACATCTCGCTGAAAATCACAAACGTGACGATGGAGGACCAGGGCAGGTACCGGTGCTTCATCCCCAAGCTGAAGAGCAGAGCGAACGCCGCCATAGTTCAGCTTGTTGTCGGTGAGTAGATCTGTTTAGACGCCACTTAAGGGTCAAGGATGAGGTTTTTTTTTGGGTATTTTAAATGTTTAAAAATGTTTTTCTTTTGTAGTTCCAAACGTTGTTGAAACCTCGACGAAACCACCGCTGGACCTCAGAAACCTCCAAACTCCAGACCCGCTGGACGACACTCGGCCTGACGGTGGGAGAACGCTCCAACTCTGATCATTTCCAGAATCATTCAGGGTTTGACGTGTTTACTGACCGTTGTTTCATTGTTTTCC
>NW_007579410.1:97485-113362 GCF_000690725.1 Stegastes partitus | reverse complement strand
CCGCTCAGAAAGAACCGCTTGGACCTGAGGTGCCTTGCTCAGGAGCTGTTGGTGGAGACACTTTGTGTTTCCTTTGTCCACCTGAAGCTCCTGACCGTGGCTGCTGTGAGGCATCTGATCCACTGATGGACTTTATTTCTCAACGTCCTGCAGTGAAAGTTTGAAGAGGAAATTAGAAGAAGATTCCCATGGGACGCCTGATAAATTACCAAACTTGTCCGTCCAGCTTCGGAGTTCCTGAATGTAGAGTTTTCAACAAAGCATGGACTGCTAAGTATTTTTCTGCTGAAGTCAGCAGAAAAGCCGCGTGTTCAGTTTGCAGAGAGCAGATCGCTGTGTTTAAAGATTAGAATTTGAGTTTTCATGACGGGACGAAACATGCAGATAAATGCAAGCACTGGAAGCCTTGCTAGCTAAGCTTTGCTGTGCTTTTTCTACCAAGCTCCACACATCCAGGGATGAGACCAGATATGATATCCCACAAAATCGGTGAAACAGTTCGCTATTCTCACAGGGAGAGTTTATCACAGAGTGCTTGGTGGACTCTGTAACACTAATACGCCCCGAGACAGAAGAAGCATTTGAACAGGTCCCACTGTCCAGGTGAACGGTGACGAGAAGGATCGAGGACGTTGCTGCTAATCTGGAGCTTCAGCTGCAAACTGAAGGGGCAAGTTTAGACTTTTTCTCCTTGGCTTTGGACGAGAGCTGTGATGTCCGTGACTCGTAAACACACCCTTCAGGGTTTCAGATAAAGAACATAAGTTGACGACTGTCGAACACATGAGCTGCTTTTAACTACAAAAAGTTCAAATAAACTCTCCTGAACACCAGCAGCTGTTTAGCGGGGCACCTGCTGTATGTACGTGGAAATACTGAAGCAACATCTCCAGACATCAGCAGGAAGTTACAGCTTGGGCACTAATGGGTCTTCAGATGGACAATGACCCTCAGCATAGCGCCAGATTAGCTACAGAGAGGCTTCAGGACAACAGAGTCAGTGTTGTGGAGTGGCCATCACAAAGCCCTGATCTCCATCCTGGAGAACATCAGTGGAGCAAGGAGACCAACAAACCTGACCCAGTTCTACCAGTTCTGTCAGGAGGAATGGACCAGAACTCATCAGACTGTTGTGAGAAGCTTGTGGAAGGAAACCCAGAACGTTTGACCCAAGTCATACAGTTTAAAGGCAAAGCTACCTGTAGCAGCCATTTATTTCTGTGTTTGTTTATTCATTTATTTTCGTTGCAATACATGCTTGTTCAGGACTGCTGCTAATAGTCTGGACGAGTTTACAGACTCTGTGATGGCCTCCATCAGCTGCTGTGAGGACAGCTGTGTGCCAACACGCACCAACGACAAACCTGGTTCACAGCTAAAGTCAGACGGCTCAGGTCAGACAGAGAGGCAGCATTCAGGAGTGGGGACGGAGACGGTTTCAGAGAGGCAAAGGAGGTGAGAAGAGCCGAGCGTCGGTACTCTGAGAAGCTCCAACACTAGTTCTCAGCCTCTGTGTGGAGACGGCTGAGGCAGATAACCAACCACAAGCCTCAGAGCTGCTGACGACCTGCGTCTGGCCAACAGCCTGAATGAGCACGACTGCAGATCTGAAAGACAATGGGACAGTCCTGACTCCATCCCCCACCACACCTCAGACCAACCACCACCCATCACCTGAACCTCCACCATCACAGCAGGAGCCCCACCACAGCTGCCCACCTCAGAGGCTCCCTCCCTCCCTTCCTCCCACAGCGACACCTTTCTCCATCCAGGAGAAAGATGTCAGCTCTCTCATTAAGAAAGCACAACAGAGGATGTACTTCCTGCGGCAGCTGAAGAAATTGTAAATGTAAATAACAACATATCAGCACCCTCAATACTTCTGTAAGCACACTACCATTCCTATTGTAATGCAACTTTGATTCTTTGCACTATTACAGTTATTTTTATTTTTAGTCACTTTATTTTACTGTATATTTATGATTGTTGTTTTGTTGCACCAACCCACCAGAACAAATTCCTCGCATTGTGAGAATTATACCTGGCAATAAACCTGATTCTGATCCTGATTCTGATTCTGATTCTGATTGTACTGCGTGGGGCACTGGCAGCTTCCAGTGGGACTGTATTCTACTGTTAGGTTACTCAGGCCAGGTGTGCAGGATTGAGACGAAAAGTCTTTTGCCCACAAAGTAGAGACGATGTCGAGGTAACTGCAGATGGGGGCAGTACGGTTAATAGGCTACCTAATATCTATATATTGCTTATTTGTGGAAACAAAGACCAACTGGAATTACCTGGACGTCGTTTTGTGTGAGATAAGCCTGGCGTGCGACATCATGTAGCGACAGTAGGCGACAGTGGAAAGCCTCGTACGCTACCAAATACTGAGGAGATGGATGTAAACGTCTGACTATGAAGAAAGTAGTAAAAAATTCTCTCATTATTCTGGCATTTAGCAAATATAAATAACGTTTGTAATCCTGACTGACCTGAAACAGGAAAAGTTTCATCTGATTTAATGTCAGACAAAGAGAAAAGAAAAGGTTCTTATGTCTTTTATACAGTGGATGTAAATATCTGGTTTCAACTGTATATATTGTTTTTTTCTTTCTTCCTTCCTTTTTTCTTTTTGTAAAAATACCAAAAAGATCACTTTTTTATTCTTATTTTTTTATTATTAAAAAAAACACCAAAAAAAAACATATCTAGGATTCAATCTGTTGTCTCAAGTTAGCAGTAATGGATATTTATTATTATTCCTGCTTGTTTTTATTCTATTTTTCTTTCATAGGAAATGTTTTTATTTTTATTTACATTAATTCCTTTTTTTAAAAAGTGTTTTTATTTCATCTCCTTCTATTTAAATTCGTAGCTTTATTGAACCAGCAGGAGGCGACAAACTCACAATCTGCTGCTGTGGTGGTGCCTTCAGAGCCAGCTGGGAATTGATACACTTTTTGTCTCTCAGCTTTCTGACATGGACAGTTCACAGTCAAGTTTTAATAGTTTTGCTGCTTTCATCACAGAAGAATCATTTGCTGTTATTTTCAGTTTCGTTTTCAGTGGTTAAATCTTCACCCGTCTTTTATTTATTTTATTTCCGGTTCTCTTGCTGCCAGATTTTCGCCACTTTTTTACAGCTTTGTTTTCCAGGTTACCTTGAACACATATTTGCAGCTTTCCAGAGACTCTGGACCTGAAGCTGAATCGTCCCAGCGGCCCTGAACGCACCGTGGTCCCTCGCCGCTGTCCGCGGTGCTGAAGCTCCCGCGGCTTCCGGTCCGCTCGCTCACCTCCACCTGTCAGGTGTCGCCGCGGTCACGTGACGCCGATGCGCTCATTGTTGTTGTTGTTCGGTGGAAGCAGCGCGAGCGGCCCCGCGGGGCCCCGCACGGACTCGCGTCTCGTGCTCGACGCGGGGAGGCTCGTGGGCGGCGGAGGGCGGCGCGCTGACGTCACGCGAGAACGTGAGACCCTCGAAGATCGTCTGTACCGGAAGATGGCCACTGTTACCACAGCAACGGGACGTAACGTTAGTAAAAAATAGTTAATTGACGGATTTTTGGATGTGTTTGAAAGAAAAGTGTTTGTTTCTGATTTTTGTCTTTTTCTTTATTCTGTCGTCCAACTTGCAGAAATGTGAGATTCAAGCACGAAAGCTGATTTATTTTGCATTTGTTCTGTAATTAGAAGTTCAATAAATTAAATAAAAATCAACGAGATCCACTGAAAACACGGATTTAATTACACTGCAGCTCAAATTCAGTTTGTTTTCGTGTCATTTCAGCTCGAAGCAGCAGTTTGTGATGTTCTCTTGTTTCCTCTGTAGTGATGCATCTCCTCATTAAACCATCTCCTCCTCCTCCTCCTCCTCCTCCTCCTGCTCTTCCTCTCAGACTGAAAATAGATCCAGCTGGGTTTGGTCTGGCCATCATCGGCTCCTGTTTCCACCAAAATAAACGGACGTTACCGGAGGATTTACCGTTGATCTGCTGCTCTTCACGCGTTTCTTGTTTTTTTTGTTTTTTTCATTCTACGTGAATCAGATTTTTTATTTTTTTGTTTTATAAATTTATTTTATTTTTTTGAATCCTTTATCAGCCTCGTTTTTATTCCCCAACCTCTCTGTCCGAAGTGATGTCTGTCGCGGGGTTGAAGAAGCAGTTCCATAAAGCCACCCAGGTAAGACCTCCATCACGTCTCCAACCGCATCTACACCTTTTCCTGCTTTTTCATTTTTAGAGGAATTTGTTTCATTAATTAGCCTCAAAAATGACATCCTCTGATATTAATCGTCTCATATTAAGATGGAAAAACGTTAAATGTTTAATACATTTCTGCTTTTTGTTGCTTTTAAAGCCCCTGAATTCAAATTTAAAAAGGTTTTTGTGTTTATTTGTTTCTCCAAGTTAGAAAAAAAACGCGTTTTTGTTTCCGGTTTTTTAATTAAAATAGACAGTTTTGTTTTCTCCACCATAAACGAGATCGATGGTTAAATTATTTAGTGTTTTCTCGCGATGTTTGGGGAGAATTTAAAGCAGGAAAAACCCCGTGAACACGTCCCGATGTAATATTACGTAACACTGGTGTGTGTGTGTCCGCGGCGCTGATTGGCTGCTGCCGCGCAACAGGGAATTCCCTCCTTCATCCCTTCATCTCCCATCTTTCATCCTTTTATCGCCCTCACTTCATCATCCTCTCATCTTCTCTCCTTCATCCTTTCATCCCTCCATCATCCCGTAATCCTTTCATTATCCCTCCTTCATCCCTTCATCCTATCATCATCCTCTCACCTTGTCTCTATCAGCCATTCATCCCTCCATCATCCCTTCATCATCCATCCTTCATCCCTTCATCCTCACTCTTTAATCCCTTCATCATCCCTCCATCATTGTCCCATCTTCTCTTCTTCATCCTTTCATCCTTCCGTCCTTCATCCCTCCAGCATCCCATAATCCTTTCATCATCCCTCCTTCATCCCTTCATCCTATTTTCATCCTCTCACCTGGTCTCTTTCATCCATTCATCCCTCCTTCATCCCTTCATCCTCACTCTTTAATCCCTTCATCATCCCTCCTTCATCATCCTCCATCTTCTCTTCTTCATCCTTTCATCCTTCCATCCTTCATCCCTCCATCATCCCATAATCCTTTCATCATCCCTCCTTCATCCCTTCATCCTGTTATCATCCTCTCATCTCTTCTTCATCCTTTCATCCCTCCATCATCCCATAATCCTTTCATTATCCCTCCTTCATCTCTTCATCATCCATCCATTCATCCCTCCATCATCCCTCCTTCATCCATTCATCCCTCCATCATCCTTTCTTCATCCTTTCACCAACCCTTTGACCAGGAAACTAAATCTGAGTTTCAAAACATGACTCTACATTACTATTGCTTAATTCCTTGCGTCTCTCTTTTTTAAAAATCACCAAAAATCAAGTGTTGGAGCGAAATTGATTCTGTAAAAACAGAAAATTCTGCATTTCTCTGCAAATCCGTGAAGCTGTGAGCGACTGTGCTGCGATCAACAGTCGCATAAGGAAAAATCCTGCTGAAATCGTCATATTTGATCAAAACGACTTTATTCCACGCGTCTGAAGAATCACCACAAATAAAACATTTGATAGAATTTGTAAGAAAAAAAAACAAAACATTAAAATTCTGAACTGCAGAAGCGTGAGGCCTCCAGCTGCTGTTCAAACGAGGTCTTCAGAGCATCCACATCAATGAAAATGTGATTTAAGTCCCACCGTCGGGACCCTGAACGCCTCACCGACGTCATGACGAAGCAGCATGACGACTCCTCCGTCATTGGAAACAAAATCCTGCGTGTTGTTTTGTTGTTTTTGTCCGTCGGGTCGGATGAAACGCTGCTGATCAACAGATTATTGATCCCTGAAACTGGGTCACTGCAGCAGAACGCGGCAGCAAACACAACCAAGAGCACAGAGACGGAGGAGCGAGCAGCACGACTCGTTTTTGTACATTTTAATGTGAAAAAATGATGAAGCTTAAATCCCAGTTCTGTCCTTGAACGTTCATCTGAGATGTTTACTCGGGTTTGGGAGGTTGTTGGTTTTAAAAATTGCCCCAAAATGACACCATTTATGAGACACAGAAACCGTAAAAACAGAAAAAATCAACACATTTTGAACTTCCAGACGGTCCTTGAACTCCTCACCTGTGACGCGTCGTCTCATTTGTAAAGTTAACCAAATCTGAGCCTGAAATTGTACCATTTCGACAAAATCACTTCGTTAAAAAAATCACCAAAAACATAGTATTTTTTCCAGCCAGATTCAGTAGAGATTTGGAGCCTTTAGCGACAAAAACTCGAGAACTCGGCTGAACTGCAGGACGTGTTTTTGTCCATGTCCATGTGAAAAATCTAGATTTTTACAAATATTAATTTGTTCTTCAGTTTTTCTATAAAATGACATAATCGCTCTGTATTTAAATCAGCAATAACATGATGATTTTACAGATATCTGCTGCTATTTAAAAGAAATATATTAAAGGTTAAAGTCATTTTGTAGATTTTTCCTGTTTTGTTAAATTATGTGTAATATGTAGTGAAATAAATCATGTAAACATTAAAAAAATCTGTATTTTTAACATTTGACGATAAAATAAGTTTTTCATTTAAATCATCAACATTTATTTATTTATTTTATTTTTAAAAAAATTATTATTATTTATCAGTTGTTTGATGGTTTGTTTTTACACTTTTGTTAAATTTCAAGTTCAATAATTTTAATAATAACCTCAAAATTTACATGTTTTTAAAAAATTAATATTTTGAAAAATAGAAATTTCTTCTTTAACATGTTTAACCATAAAATTTCACTTTTTTGCTTCATTTAAATCGGCAAAATGTATTTTCTTTTTTTTAAAAAAAGAAAAGAAAAAGAAAAGTTGTTTGACAGTTTGTTTTTCCAGTTTTATTAAATTACAAGTTTAATAATATTTGACATGATTTTTAAAAAGAAAACAACAACAACAGGGCAAAACTGTAAATAAAGCCCATAAAAAAATCAGTATTAAAAAAATTAAAATTTCCTATTTAACAAAGTTCAGCCATAAAATGTCACGAAAAAACGTTTTATTTATTTTTTTATTTATATTTTCTGCGGTTTAAAAGGAAAATGCTGCATCTCAACAGCTGAAAAATTGAAATAAGTTAGAATTAAATGCAGCATGACGACTGAAATATCAGAAAATGAAACGATAGATGTATAATTTTCTGGGCTGCAGGTGATTCGGTGGTTAGCACCGTTAGCGCCTCACAGCTAGAAGGTCGCCGGTTCGTGTCCCGGTGAGGACACCCGGGATCTTTCTGCGTGGAGTCTCCATGTTCTCCCCGTGCAGCGTGGGTTCTCTCCGGTTCTCCGGCTTCCTCCCACAGTCCAGAAACATGCTGAGGTTAATTGGTGATTGTAAATTGTCCGTAGGTGTGAATGTGAGTGTGCTTGGTTGTCTGTCTCTAAGTGTAGCCCTGTGATAGACTGGTTACCTGTCCAGGTGAACCTGCCTTCACCCTGAGTCAGCTGGGATAGGCTCCAGCCCCCCATGACCCTGGTGAGGATTAAGGTGTAGAGATGATGGATGGATAATTTTCTTAAACAAATCCCAAGAAAAGACCAAAACCAACAACTTTTGCTTTAATGTTAATCTTTTAAAACACTTCATGAAGTCTAATCTTCAGGAAGCTGCTCCATGGTGTCTCATTGTCTGCAGCTCTGTGATCCAGTCGTTGGAACATTTTGTGCAGCAGGTTGTCGTTTGTGCGACCGAGTCGGCTTCACGTTCGGCCTGCTTCAGGCTAAAAGCGACAGATTTGCGCCGAGGTGTCGATTAAAATCGCGTTCGAGGCGAGACGTCGACGGCGAGGCCAGAAATAGATCCGCCAACCGAGTCACCGAGCCGTGGCCGGCAGGAGATCCGACTGAAACCCGACGCTGCCGATCGACCCGCATGTTTTATTCAGACGCAGTCGAAGGAAGAGCGACAGGCGGGAACCCGGATCAGCTGGAGTCAAAACGCTGCAGCAGCTCCACCACCGGCTGGTTCAAAGGTCAGCGAGTCTGGACTGGAGTCAGTCAGTGGGGAGACTCCTGGAAAGGTTCTGGTCCAGGAATGCTTGTTTTGCATTCAGAGCTTTCCTCAGTCAATATCTCACATTTACAGGAAATCAGGTTTTTTATTCCTTTAAACAAGTTTCAGGAAAATCACAAATATAATACGAGCTGAGAATTTGTGAAATAATTTTTATAAATTGAACCGGTTTTGTGAACTGAGACGTCAATTATGAAGCAAAAAACAAGAAAATGCATCAATTTCTGTCTAATATTTGTCTCTAACTGTTACCTGCTGATTAATGTAGAGCTCGTTATCATTCACTGCATAAAATGTGTTTAAATTAATTAAATTAAAACAGTTTTTCTTTGTTGTTTACATATTTACCTTTTTTTTCTGTAAATTACAGATGATATCTCTTAAAATCACAGAGAATGTCCACAATTAAACTCTGTATTTATACAAACAGTAATAATTAATAAAACTGTTTGTAGTGTTTAAATGAACGTATTCTGATTTAGCAGATATTTGAAATAAAAACGATGCAGATTAAGAATCAGAAAAAGTATTTATTAAAATATTTTACTGTAAATAACATTTACATCAAAAGTCCTTTTTATAAATAGCAAATTGTTCTTTTAATTACATTTTATTTATTTATTATTTAACAGTTTTAAACATAATTTTCTGGTCCTCTTGCTGCCAGATTTCCAATAATTTTTTTAAATTTATTTTATTTTATTCATCTTCATTTGTTCTGAGAAACCTGGAAAAGAAACTAAACTCAGATTTGATCGTTTCATGACTGAAGTTTTACAGATATTTAATTTTAAAAACCATAAAAAGTTTAAATAAACTTTCTGTTGTTTCCTCTAAAACGTCACTTTTAGCTGAAGTCAGTTTCCTTAAAGACGATGGTTTGAATCATATGGAGGTATTGATCAGTGAACTGATCGATGGATTGACGATCTGGTTTGTTCACAGCAGCAGCAGCAGGTTGGTTTGTTGCTTCCAGCTGTTTGTAGGTTATTGATCAGCTGCAGGATCAATACCAGCGTCTATCAGCAGGTTATTAATTACAGCTGCAGCTTAATGACGCAACAACGAACCGCTGAGTCTGAGTGAAGCTGCTGCAGCGTCAGAGATGAACATGATCGATTAAAAACCAGCAGCGAGGAGGCAGAACAACAAGTATCTGGAAAATAATGTCTTAAAGAATGTTGTTTTATATGTTAAATTATTATTATTATGTTTCACTACTTAATATACACAATCAGACTTTTTTTGTGTGTGTTTTTTACAGCCACTTTAAGAAAACAGAGAAAATCAATGAATAAATAGTTAATTTAAAAAACAATATATATATGTATTTATTTATTTTATTTAATATTATTTTTATTCTATTTTCCTATTATTTTTATTTTGTTTTTAATTTAATTTTATATTATTTTTATATTATTTTTATTTTATTTTTAATTTTTCATTATTACTAAAAATTTATTTATTTATTTATTTTACAATTTTTCAATCTCAATATACTTCTTATTTTGTTTTTATTTTTTCACTGTGGACATTAGTTCCAGTTTTAATCTGCTTTTCTTATAAATTACTGCTTCGTATTTTCTATAATTTGATGAAACAGGAAAAATCTGTCAAATGAAGGTCGATGGTTCAGAAAAAAAACATTATTTTTTTAAATAGTTATTTCGTCTCCTATTGAGTTCAGATTTCTCTACATTAATCATTTAAGGGCAGATATCTGTCAGAAGGTGGCTGTACAGCAGCTACAGACAATAATTAGACAGAAATTGATGCATTTTCTTGTTTTTTCGGACCATTTTATGAAGTGACGCACCAGTTAACAAAACTGGTTGAATTTATTAGAATTATTTCTTTATAATCTCAATTTATGTCACGTTTGCGCTTCTGATTTGCAGAAAAATCCTGATTTAATGCACATGTGAGCTCTTTACTGAGAAAAGATGCCAAATGCAAACTCTACATGGGATCGTTCGTATTAAAATCACAATCAGTTGCGGTTAAAGTTCACGTTTTACTGTCCTGTGAGCAGAAAGTCGGTTTTATTTTCCTGTTCGGCCAATCAGAGAAGAGCAGCGCTGAAACCTAAATATGAACTTCCCGTCTGCCGAGGTTTGAATCTGGGACACATCCCAGCATGAAAGAGGGTCTGTGGCTCTCCTGGACCTCAGCAGATGGGTGATAGAAACCGGAGCAGAGTCAGCCAGTGGGGGCAGCGTGAAGCCCAGCGTCGCTGCCATCAACCAAGATGGCCGCCAATGGGGGCAGGAAATGGGACACGGATGTGAATAAAAGATGAGAGAGCAGAGATCAGCGTGGAAACACCAGAGAGACGATTCAAGAAGAGACAGAGAGGAGAGAAAAGAGACGGATGCTGTTTTTCTTTTTTACAATTTTTAACCGACATTTTTTGTACAATTTTCTGCTATTTTACTTTTTTTTCCTCGTTTTGTGTCAAAACATATATTGATTAAAATCAAGAAAAATAAACATTATTTCTATGTCAACTTAATAAAACAAACAAAACAAAACAGCCACATCAAAAATCTGATCTGTAATTTTACAAATAATAATTCATTCTTTAACGTTTTACCGTGACAGCACACCAGTGTTTACTGTGTTTAAATTACATAAAAATACAATAATCTTACTTTTGTTGTTATTTTAAAAACCAGTTGTGTGTTTCATGATGATAGGAGATAATGTAATGAGCAGCAAACTCTTGACAGTTTAGAGATGAAGAATTAAAAGTTAATTAAGTTTTTACGGTGCAATATTTATTAATTAGAAAGAAAAACATCAACAGTTTTTTGTCACAAAAAGTTTGTTTGAAGAATTATTTAACAAGAGTTTCACTGCTGATGCTCATGAACAGTAAAGTCCAGAATAATATCAACAACAAACAGTCTTTACAAGAAAAATAAAAAAAGTACAATATGTGAACCATAAATGAAAGAAAAATGTACTTTTTTTTCATTGATTTATTTTACGTTTTTGAATTTTTTTGTTTTCCTTTTTTTAAACTGTACATCCACCTTTAAAACAAATATAATGTCTTTATCTGCTATTAATATATTATTCAAAAAAAGACACTTTCTAGTTTAAACTGTAGATAAACTTTTAAACATTTTTTTTTACTACAATAATAATATGTAAAAAAAATTAAATAAATAAAAATCTGCAACATTTCCAGTTTTGTACTTTTTTCACCTCTTAAATTGAAGAAATTGAGCAAACCTTTGGTTATTAGTTTTTTTTGGTTTGTTTTTTTCTTTCTTTGACACAGAATTAACAGAAAACAAAGTCCAGGAGACACGTGATCTGTTATGTCAGATTTATTCTGTTTGCGTTTCTTCTGCTGCAGAAACCTTCAGACGACAGGATTTCTGTTTTAACCCTTAAAGGTCACACTTTCAATACTTTCATCTTTCTTCGCTTTAAAGCTGAGGTTCATGTTTATTTCTTATTGTTTCTGTTGAGACACGTGATGCTGGATTCACTCCGTGAGCTGTGACGGCATCACGTTGATTTATCTGAGAATCAAAGAGAAGAAAAACTGAATCATGATCGAAACATAACGATTCGATGATGAGAGTTGAGACCCGTTGTTGTCCTTGTTGTTGTTGTTGTTGTTGTTGTTGTTGTTGTTGTTGTTGTTGCTTCCTGGTGCAACACGCTGCTCTCCGCTGTTGCCGTGGCGACCGTGCGCGCCTCAACAGGAAGCGAGCGCGCTCACACGCGACGAGGCCGATCTGCTCGATCAATAATTGATCGGCCTTCAGGCGACGCAGAAGAATCTGTGCTGCGGTTTCACCTTTCACCTGCTCACGGCTCTCCTTCAAACGCTGATCGATACGATCAATAAACCAGAGAGTCAGTGGTCACGTCAACACCAGTTTACTGAGATTTTATCTTCTTTTCTTTTTTTAAATGACAGAAAATACCTTTTTTTTTTTTTTTTTTAAAAGATACGAGAACAAAGGATGATTTAAATGTTGACTGAAGAATAATTTATTTATTTATTTAACAACTTCGAAACATAAAGTTATGCTTTATTTCTTTTATTTTTTTTTACTGTATTTAAATCATAAGAAATATAATTTATTGGCTGTTATTTGAAAGCAATATTGTGCATTTTAAGGATTGAAAAAATTGTGAATAATGTTTTTTTTTTAACTCGTATTAAACTGATTTTTAAAAGAACATTTTTTACAAATAATATTTCATAAAATCCTGGATAAAGGTATTTATTTCCACGTTGACTACATAAAAATGGACAAAATTATACATCAAACTCAAAAATCTGTCTTTTTACAAATAGCAAATGTCATTATTTACACATATTTTATTTTATTCGAATGAAATATCATGTAGGAAATAAAAGATAAATCCTGTTTCTTATCTGTTAATTTACAGATTTTCCACATTTTCTCATATTACCAATAATAATGAGTAAGATCACAGAAATAAGTATTAATTAAATTTTTAGCTGTAAAATAAAAAACCCTGAAATAATCCAAAAAAACGTCACTGGTTCTGTTGTTAATGTATTTTCATATTTCATCTCCCAGTAATCAGATTACTTGATGTAAATCATAAAAATAACAGATTGTGAATCAGCGACATGATGAGAAATAACAGAGAAGATTTCAGGTTTTTATCTTTAATAGTTCCTCTAAAACAAATTCATCTCTGAACATGTCGATCTGGACGTCCTCTGATGGCGTTTAAAATATGAACCGTTTAAGACTTAACGAGTCCCGACGGTGGAGCAGCAGGACTTCAGACGGACAAACCTCTTTATTATTAAACGCCACTGATTTATTGAACCCTCAGAGGCGTTTCTGAGTCGATCCACCTGAAACGTCGATAAAACGTTGACCCTCCGTTTGTTTTCATCGACTTTTTTAAAACTTTCTCCACTTTGACTAAATCAGCCGACGTGATCTGATCAGAGACGAGTCGTGTGGTTTTCATCACATGTCGTTGGTTCAGAGCCGATCGTCGAACGTCACGGAGACTCAGGAGGTCGTCTGGCTCTAAATCAGACGTCGGCTTGTTCTGCACGAGTTAGTGACGCTTCTGAATCCGAGAGACTCAAGTGTGTTGCAGCGATCGTGGAATCTTCCAGAAGCAGAGAATGGATCCACAGTACGGCAGGTTGGGCTGCAGAATCCAGTCACTGGTCATAAGAAACGAGCTTTTTGTCTTTTATAAACTTTTGCAAACATTTGTAGACGTTGGAAGACTTCAGTGTTTGGATCCCAGTCTGGTGTTTCCACAGTCGTCACTTAACCTCGTCGAGTTTGTCTTTGTTGAAGCTTCTCAGCTGGAAACCTGATAAACTTTGTAATGCAGATGCTGAACGTATCGTCCAACAACTGTTCACTGGTTCTGAGTCGTGCTGCGTTCATGTACCGGTCCAGTCACTTCTCTGATCTGTTCAACAATGCCTGCACTTCAGCCTGAAAATTCTCAGATTTTTTACTAAATGACTGCTGGTCACTGATCAGTCAGTCATAACTTTCCAGTTAACCTGAGAAATGCAGAATTTTTTGGATTTTACCGAATGTGGTTCAAGCAAACGGTTGATTTTTGGCAGATTTTTAAAAATGAAACAAACACGATAAGGTTCCGCTGGTTCCGCGTGATGCATTCAAGGACTTTTGGAAAGCTGATTATTTTTCTTTTTTTTGCAGCTTCTGACTTCGTTAAATGTTTTAATTATGCTGAGTTTTTAAAGACAACGCGGCCGTTAAAGCTGCTGCTGGGTTTCAGGGTTTAGAAGAACGAGTTTTGTGGATTTTGTGGCTAAACTTTGGCCTCGTGACGTCAGAACATGTTAATGTCCGCCGAGGCGGCGGTCCGGTTCGTGGACGCTCAGGACTGGTTCTGCAGCCTGTGGATCGTGACTGAAGCAGCTGCAGCGAGTCGCGCTTCACGCTCTGAGTACAAATGAACAAAGCAGCAGAGTCAAAGGCCTGAGAAGCTCCAGAGGATCCTTCCTGTTCTCCTCGTCTCCTGATTCCAACTCATTCTTCACAGTTTCTGTAACACGACGTCCTCTTCATGAGCGGCTTCTTGTTACGCAACACGTGAATGTTCCAGAGACGTCACATTTTATGACATATATCAAGTTTAATAGTGAAGGGTGTTGAGCTAAAGATGCAAGAAGCAAGATTTTACACATAAATACAGCATTAATATAACAGAAAACAACTGTCTCTATGGAGATATACACAAGCTCACCTCGTTTATCACATTGGTTAAATATTTACAGCAAATTCTAATTAAAACATTAAAAAGTCTCACAATAATTCAATAAATGCAATAAATTGTGTTTTCAAACTGAAAATGTCAAAATTTAAACGCGAAAACCTGCTTGGAGCCATGATTTAGTGTTTTTTTGAATAATTTGCTGTTATTTTCTCATTTGTGTCAAACAGACAGTTTTTATTATTTAAATCAGAAAATTCCATTTTTCTTTGTCTTTTTTATTTTAACCATTGTTTTACTTTTTCTTTTTTGTTAAATTACAGAAAAACATGTAAATTAATTGTTAATCATTTCTAAAAATTATTAGAAATGATGTCCACATTAATATCTGTATTTTTTTTACAAATACTAATTTGTTCTTTTACAATGTATGACGGTAAAATTAACCTCTTTTCACTTGTATTTAAATCATTGAAAAAAAACCAATATTTTACAGATTTTTATGAACATTGGAAGGAAAAATGATTTATACTAAGATTTGGAAAATTGCAATCAAAATTTTCCGTTATTTTTACAGATTTTAACGGTTATAATATGAAAATATCTCGTAAAATCAGAAAAAATGTATTAATTTACATGTTGGCTGTAAAAAAAAAAAAAAAAAGTAAATAATCAACTTGTTTAAGGTTTTTTTTGGAGGGGGAAAAAAAATGTAAATATCGTCCAAATTTAAAAAAAGAAAATAAAAAAATCTGTGTTTTTACAAATAGTAATTAATTATTTTACAATGTTTTGCTGTTAATTTGTAATACTTGTTACTGCATTTAAATCAGTGAAAAATCTATAATGATTTTACAGATGTTTTCCATTATTTTTTAATTTCCACACTTCTGACGAACTTTTTATGTTGTCAAACATCTAAAACATTCAGTCGCTCCAATGAAATTTTCTTGAAAACTTTCCCAAATTCATTACTTTAGAGGAATTTCTTTGTAAATGTTCTTTGTGTGGTATTTGTTCAAGTTACCTGTCTGGTCTGAAATCTGAAATTATCAAACCAACTCAAGTCAGTTTTGAATCAACTAAGTTTAAATTACACTCAGTATGAAGCTGATCTGACTTTATTGTGGCGACACAACTCGTCAAAATAATGTTTGAAACGTGAAAAGGTTTGTTGAGATCAGTGATGATGTCCAGGTTTTACTGAGTCAAAACACTAAATATCAGTAAAATGCTAAAACCCACAAACCTGACGTTCATAAACGATTGGCTGCAGCTTTTCCTCCGTTTGCTTCTTCTGCGTATCGATCTGGAGTGTTTGTCCTCGGAGGACACCGGCAGCAGCGGTTATTGATCTCTGCCACTCGTGGCTCGCCGCTTATGGACCGGCTATCGATCAGGCATCGATCGCGCATTAACGTGACTCCCAGAGAAATGAAAAGGCCTCTCAGCTGTCCTGCGCTGGTTATGGAGGCTGTTTATCTCACTCTGACAGGCTTCGCTTTTTCTTCTTCTCTTAAACGACGCCATGATTCAAC
>NW_007579410.1:95343-97196 GCF_000690725.1 Stegastes partitus | reverse complement strand
TCATGATGCTGCCACCACCGTGCTTCATCATGATGCTGCCACCACCGTGCTTCATCATGATGCTGCCACCACCGTGCTTCACAGTGGGGATGATGTTCAGTGTTTGGTGTCCATCAAGCCTAGAGCCCAGTCTGATGGACACAAAGCTCAGTTTTGGTCTCCTCAGACCAAAGAACCTTCTTCCAGGTGTCTTCAGAGTCTCCACGTGTCTTCTGGTGAACTCTAGTCCAGATTTAATCTGAGCTTTTTTCCAACAGAGTCTTTGTCGTTGTCTCCCGTAAAGCTTTGAGTGGTGAAGAACAGACAACAGTTATTTTATGAACAGTCTCTCCATCTCAGCTGCTGAACTCCTTCAGAGGAGTCGTAGGAGTCTTGGTGACCTCCATCACTGGTTTTCCTGTTTGCTCACTCAGTCTTTGAGGACGTCCTGCTCTAGTCAGATCTACACTTGTTTCATATTCCTTCTATTTGTTAAGGATTGGTTTAACTAGACACCGTGACACATTCAGTGAGTTTCTTGTATCAAGCTGTTCAGTATCTTTGAGTTCTTGGAGTGTTCTTCAGTCTTCGTGGTGTAGTTCTGTCCAGGAGTCCTGGTCCACCAGCGACTGGACCTTCCAGATCCAGGAGTCTTTATTCTACAACCACTGAGACACATTCACTGCACTCAGATGATGTTTATTTAAATAGCTGTGTGACTTCTCACACATGAGGTGAGTCACTTTAAAGGGTGTGAACGCTGATGCAAGTGATCTTTTCATTTTTTTAAAAATTGGCATTACTTTGTGGGGATCTGGCTTCAGTTTGACATTAAAGACAAACAGTAAACCGACCATGATTCAGTGTTGAAAGGTAATAAAAGGGCAGTGAACGCTGAACATAAGCGCTGACACCATCTGATGATGATAATCAGAGGTGGTGGATGGAGGTGTTCATGTAAATTGTGGCTTTGAATGCAGCTGCAGCTCTTCTTCATCTTCTTCTCTGGTGTTAATAATGCATGAGTGTTTCTGAGGTGTTCTCTGCACTGCAGCTGGTCAGATTCTTTCTGCTGGAATTGAACCTCCAGAGCATTAGGATGCGTCTGCAGCCCTCTGAAACCTGCAGGAATTAGAATGCAACACATGAAGCTGTTGACAAACAGGAGCTGCTCCTCCTGTTTCCTCCTTCCACCGCCGTGACCTCCTCTTTGTCACCGTCCTTCCTCCATCTTGTTGCCTTTTTCTCATCCCTGCTTTATCTCGTGTACTTTCTGTCTCCCAGCTCCTCCTCCTTGCCTCGTTTCTTTCTCCTGATCCGATCTCTTCCTGTCTGGATTACAATCACACTCAGATCGGTCACGTCCTCCTGTCTCATGCTGATATCCGCCGAGAGCTTTGAGGATCAGTTTCGTTCTCGATAACGGCTGCTCAGAAACAAGCAGAGTTCGTTCCCTCCAGACTCACCTGGTGTGTGATCGCTGTCTCTCTGAACAGGTTTATATCCAGACCTTCCTCAGTATCTCCTCACAGAGACGGGCCGATGCTTCGTCTCACTCTGATTCTACCGTCTTGTTCTGGGCCTGAAACAGAAGATTAGATCAGGAACATTTGGTCGACATCAAACACAAAGAATCAGCTCCAAGCTGCTCATATCCTCAGAATAAAACACAAGAAGATAAAACACACATCTGCTGCGGAAACGGTGCTTTTATCCACAAATAGTTTAGTGTTTTCATTTAAACAACTGCAGCGGAAGATCTGTGCTCTTAATAAATTACACGTCATGATGCTGCCACCACCGTGCTTCATCATGATGCTGCCACCACCGTGCTTCATCATGACGCTGCCACCACCGTGCTTCATCATGATGCT
>NW_007579410.1:48468-95053 GCF_000690725.1 Stegastes partitus | reverse complement strand
AAAAATACAGTAAAATTTGAACATCAGTGTAAAATACAGTTAAATCTATAAAATCTGATGCTTGTTTGCAGCCAAATACAAGAGTCACTGCTGTGAAAACAAACAATATATATCGATAAAAAGTGTTCATAAAAATATGTTTAGAGAATCAACTTGATTTTGGCTCACTGTAAAAATACATGTTTTGTTAAATTTTGCAAAATTAGAGAGAAAAAATAAGCCGTTAACCGTCAACCAAACTGTAAAATAATCCATCAAATTAAATCATCAGCCTAAATACACGTTTTATTCAAATTACTGTACAATAATCTCTACATAATATATGTGAAATAAGTTTATTTTTGTGGATTTAAATACAGAAAAAAAGTGTAATTTGTATGTCAAATAAATTAGAATTAATTTTTTAAAAAGATTTTTAATGTAGATGTTATTTAGAAATTTGTTGAAAACATTAAAACAAAAACGTTTAAATCTGCTCCATCTTATCTTTCGCTCTCCGTTCATATTGATGTGTTCTGTTCTTCCTCTCTGCCTTCATCTCTTTCCTGTTTCCGTCCCCGTCGATGCCTTCGGACTGATTTTTATCTCAGCGCGTCGTAAAACGTCAACAGATATCCGAGTGTCTCCGTTCCCGTCTGATTTCCTGCAGACCTCTCAGACGGCTAATTAAATGGCCGCTGCTCTCACATTTTCTCCGTCGAGGGCACGAGTCAGAACTCAAACAAATAAAGCTGGAGGCAGAGGTGGCTGTTTGGGTTCCTGAATCCCAAAACTTGCATCATCGTCTGCCGGTCGTCGTATCAGACGCTGCTGCTGGTGAAGTCAGCGAACCAGGCGGCTCCGAGATCCAAACCTGACGTTTGGGGGGATAAAATCATTACTGGCTTGAGGCAAAGCTCGACGCAGGTGATTAGAGGTTCTAATAAAGTGAGTTCATGGAAGCTTGTAGAGACGACGACGGTCAGAACCAGAGTCAAATAAAAATCTCCAGAAACTCAAGATTACTCAAACCTCTTTTCTTGTTACCAGCAGACACATTTCTAGTCCTGTGTCGGTTAGTTTCCTGTTTTTCTAGAACACGGTAACCAGTGGACTCGAAATATTCAAAGTAAACATGAGCAAAAGTATGTGGACACCTGAAAGGGACTCATACGGTAAACATCTCATTCAAGATAAGAAAAGAAAAGCTGCAACTTTATTTATTTCTGAGGAGTTTCGTGTGCCAGATATCGTCAAAAAACAAATTACAACAACTAGAAACATGCAGAAAGCAATCAGATGTAACTATGATTCATTACTAGGATGTAAAAATTAAATAATAATCAACAAAAATAAGATGAAAACAGAAACACAAGTCATGTGGACGATAATGTCGACGTCATAAATTAATACTGCACGTTAAAAAAAACATGATTAATATGATCATTATTAATAGTTGTTTCTGTGATTTTACTGCTTATTATCTGTATTTTAACAGAACAGGCAAAATCTGTAAAATAAAATAAAAAGATTCACCTTTTTTATTCTTTAATTTGCATAATCTGTAAAATAAAATAAAACATGCTGTTTAAAATACATTTTTAAGAGAATTTTACAGTCAAACAGTGTAAAAGAATAAACTAATATTTGTGAAGTACAGACTTTATTTGCATGTTTATTTAATTTATTTTAGAACTGGCGCTTATTTTCAATATCGACCTGGTCAAGCTGTAAATTAATTCTGTTTTTTGTGCCGTTTTACTGCTTATTATCTGTAATTTCACAAAACAGACGAACCAACAACAGTTAACAACGTTTGTCCTCGACAGTCTGCGTCCACATACTTTTGGCATTCCTTTACAGCAGCGTTGGCAGAGAAACTTTTAATCGTTTCGCTGCTGAAGAAACTCTGAGTTTCCCACTTAAAATGCAGAAACTTTCACACTGACGCTGCGTTATGGTGATTTGAGGATAATCTCCCATCGATGGAGAACCAACAGGCTTTGCTCTGAATCGGGCCTCTCACGGTCCAACATGGCGTCTGAGTGTTTCTGGCCTCCTGATGGACGGACCGACTCCCAAACGCTGCTCTTTCAGCATCACACGACCTCCGACCTTCAGCCGTGGCCTCATGAAGGTCGTTACTCTGCGGGATGAAATGAGGGGAAACACAGCGAGGGAGTCGCACAAAGAGAGAGAACAGGCCACTGTGGAGGAGGACGGCACAACAGATGGGTTTGTTGAAGCCTCGGCGGTCTGGAAGGTGCTTGGTTCTGCTTCCTGCGTTCCCGTGGGCGAGTCGGTGGGCGTCCAACACCCACGAGTCCGTTTTCAGTTTCCACGCAAAACCAACTTCTCTGTCTTCGTGGAGATGGAGAGAAAAAATAAAAGTCTGATCCACTGTGAATAAACATCCACGGATCTGCGTGGAAGGCACAGAGGAGATGCTTTCTGAGTGAGAAACGTTTTAAAGCTTCACGTGCAGGAGTCGTCCGCTGTGGTGCGTTCAAGTACTCAAACAAAAAAAAACGAAATAGCAACGTCAAGTTTTTACTTTTATGCTGCTGGAAAAAAAAAATCAAAAGTTTCTGACTATTTTTTAAAAACAATTTACTGATATTTTACATATTTTCTCTTGTTGTGTAGCAGCGAGCGGAGAATTCGCTGTGAGGATTTAATGAAAACCGCTTCAGATCTGAGCTGCGTTTGGACGTGAACGGAGCCAGAACAGATAAATAACCGTTGGTGGGAATCTGCAGTTGTTTTAAGAAGCTGCAATACGTGACAACAAACCGTTTAAATGCAGCATCGTGGTGCAAACAGAGGAGCTCCAAAGTCTTTTCATATTAATCATGCAGAAGCAAATTCATTAAGACTCGAACACCAAAACTCTCCTCCGTCCATTTATGCACAATGTTTTGAAATCAGGTCGGCGAAGCGGCAACAACACAGCAGACCACACGAGTCCTGATGCTCCTGTCGAGGCTTTTCAGAACCGACAGCGACCCGGTGGGACGGAAACGTGGTCGGTTTGCGGTTGCAGAAGTTCCTCGTGTGTCGCCTGCTGCGTTGTTGCAGCTTCGTCCGGGTTTGTGATCGACAAACAAGCGACAGCCGGCTCCGGCTTCTTGCAACGTTTGCAGCGAAACTGTTCGACACGAATCCCGACACAAACAGCATCAGGTTCACAGCCGCCGTGCACACATTCATCAAACCAGGCCTTTTGCATGTTTTGCCTCATTTGCAAAGCAAATCGTGCGTCGTAAGTGTGAAACTAGCTGTTTATCCAGAGCACGCCGCTGTGTTGGATGAATCATGTGTTTGACTCTCTGCTCTATTATTAACAGTGGAGTGATGACGCGCTGCCTGCTGGTTTTAAAGGCTTCTGAAATGCATGTTGTCAGGGAGCGTTTCACTGTCCGCAGATAATGTTTCATTTGCTGTTACTGACCACAACGCTGACATGTCATCAACCTTAAAGCTGATTTCATGAACAGTTGATCAAACAGATGCTAGTTTGGACGTCCATCAGCTAGTGAGCAACACTATCAGTCGTTTACAGCCACGTTTGTTTCCACCTGATGACTCGAAGCCCAACGTTTGCTCCCTTTTAGCTCCAGTTTTGGTCTCCACCAGAGAAATATCTTAGAAATATCCTGAGACAGTGTTTTCATGTTGGTTTGATTGCAGTTTTGTGAGTTGTGACGGACTTTCTACACATGAAAAAAACTGCATTTTAAACAGAGATTTTGATAGGAGACATGTTTTTATTGGCTTTCTTGGTCCAGTGAGGTGCAGCACAAACAAGCTGTGAGCACGACAACAAGCTGATAGGACAAAGTATTTTTGCAAACATATATTTATTCAGACATCCAGCAGTGAGAAAGCAATATTTTCAATCATCTGTCCCCACGCGATGAATCCGAACCCAAGTTTTCATCTCTTTTAGCTCCATTTTTGGTCTCCACCACCTCCTGAGAGAAACATCTTGATAATGTTTGAATGTCGTGTTTCGTTGTAGTTGTGTGAGTTGTGGCGGATTTACAACAGATAGTGGAGACCTTTATTGAAACGAAAGTAAAGATTCTGATAGGAGACATAATTTTATTGCCTTTTTATGACCAGTTAGAGGCGAAAGAAACAAGCTGAGCACAACAAAAAGCTGATATAATGGAAGCATTTTGCAAACAGATGCCTTTTTAGACATCCAGCAGTGAGCGAGCATCATTATCAATCATTTGCACTCACGTTTGTCTCCACGCGATGAAGCTACGCCCAATTTTCAGTCTCTTTTAGCTCCATTTTTGGTCTCCACCACCAGAGAAATACCTCAGATGAGGTTTTCATGACGTGTTTAGTTGTAGCTGGACGATGTGTGAATCATGACGGATAATTTGAACAGATAATTTAAAGCCGTGTTTGTGACCAGCTGATAACTTTAAACCTCATTGTGAGACAGTTTTAGCTCCATTTTTGGTCTCCTCCACCTCCTTACTTCAGATGACGTTTGAATCTTTGCTTGTAGTTGTGTGAGTTATGATGGATTTTCAGATTTAACCTGTTTTCATCGTCTCTTTTGGCCTCTACAGTATGATATAAAAAAAAAATATGCAAATTTATGTGTCAAAGTTAAAACCTTACACTAATATATAAACTACAGACTTACTCGACTTATTCACATATTAAGTTTAGACCCCACAATCATGAATATTGTACAAATTTACTTGCTTAATTTAAATGCTAAGTTAAGCTGCTACAATGTTCTATATTATAAATTTACACGGTTAATTCAGATAATATGGTTAAGACTTTATAGTATTATATATTTTACAACTGCTTTTGATTATTTAAAGTTATGGCTCTATAATGTTATATATTGTGCACATTTATCCCAACTACAATATTAAATATTATACAAATTTACATCCCAAATTTAAATAATTAAAGTTTATAAAATCTTGTATATTACAGGAAAGAGTTAAGTTAACTTTATTATTTAAATTTGACAAACAGAGTTGCATAATATAATATATGAACTTAAATATTACAGTTTAGGTGCTACAACTCTGTCATTTTTGTCGGAAATTTATCAGAAAAATGTAAATATTACTTTAATACAAAACAAATCCACTTCTCCACATGATTCCATCCTCTACAGGAAGCCTTTGTAGTGTTTTTAGCAGACGACCCGATAAAACTGACCCACAGAAGCCAAGCATCACTTCTTAAAGTGTTTTCATTCGTCTGTGGAGTCGAGCTCGACTCCTGAATCTCGTGTCCAGACGAGGCTTCTTGAAGTTTTTCGCAGAAGCAGGTGAAACAGAAATAAACAGAAGCAGAGAGGAGACGGAGCGTTATGTAACGCCGTCGTCCACCAGCCTCGTGTGTCTGTTTGGTTCTTGGAAACACGAGAGGATGCAGCCCGGGCCCTGTCGCCATGGCAACTGCATCTTCCTCCCCGGCCGGCCGTCGCCGCCGCGCTGCTCTTACATCTCGTCGTGACATTACTATTGTTATTGCCGCCGTCACAGATGACACCTCGCGCGCTCGGCGGCGTTTCCGCGGCGACGCGCATGCGTGTGCTCAGGTGTGCGAGCGGTTACGTAAACGCACACGTGTTTACCTTCACGTCTGCACGGTCGGCCGGTCTGATGAGGAGAACGCCTGACATCTGCTTTGACACGACACACACACACACACACACACACACACAGTCAGCTGCTCGGTCGACCGGCTGCACGTCGCTTTGGTTTTGGTGTTTGCATAATGAGCTTCTGGAGCGCAGTGGTGCTGCAACGAGCCTCGATCTGTGTTAGAATAAAATAATTCTGTTTGAGTTCAGGTGTCAGAGAAATGTGTTCCTTTAATTATGATTTTTCACGGCACTCGACACTTAACGCTGTTGCATCGATTCAAAGAGTCGCAAAATCAATCTGGGTTTCTGTTAAATCTGCTTTTAACTCCGTAAAAGTTTTGCTCGTCTTTGTTGCACCTTAAATATTTAAAATAAATGAACCCTGTGAGAAGTTTAGACGTGGAAATGTTTGTTCAGCGGAGCTGCAAAAACATCCCAAACATGACAATCAATACCACAACAAGCTGCTAGAAGCACAGCAACCACTAGTTTAATCCTTTAATCCGATTCTTTATGAGATGTTTATGTAAAATCACGAAAGGAAGTGTTGCTTAAGCAGAGCTACGGCTAAAGGGATGTTTATTTAACGCGTCTTTGTTGTCCTGATGTCATTAAGTGTCACATAAGTCTTCGTCACGGTGTTCCTTTATGAGCTAAACTCCCACATTGCTCTCGGCAGGCAGCGACCCCTCTGGTCTATTTAACAGTTAGAGGCTCCACCTGGTGGTGCAACCAGGTACTACAGCTGATACTTAAACCGTGTATTATCGAAGAATACTGAATACTAAATGGCTGGTATTTCATCAGAAGCAAAAAAAAACTCTCTTCATGTACCATTTGTCCATCAATTCTTCCTGCTGTTGCAAATTTAAAAGTTGGTTTAAAAAAAATGTTTTCGACTGCTTCATTTTCCCTGTTTTGTCAACTTACGGACAATATATAGCAAAACCAAAAGGGGAGAGTAGTTATTTACATGTTAACTGTAAAAAATAAATAAATAAAAAGGAAAAAATTAGACAAAACAGGCCCAAAGTGTAAAAAGTGTTTTTTTTTATTGTACTTAAATCAGCAGAAATATTGTTATTTTACAGATATTTGCCATTATTTAAAAAAAAAAAAAAAAAGTATATTAAGAAAAGAGCACTTTTTTCTAATTCTAATTTTTCCCCCCCCTCTTTAAATAAAAGAAATAATGGAAAAAAGTATATAATTTATTAACATGTTGACTGTAAAAGTATTTTTGTAAAAATTGGCTAAAACTGTAAATAATGTCCACATAAAAAAAGTAAATTTTTTTAATGGATAATTTTTTATTTTTTTGCAACGTGTGACCACATAGTTACACCGTTTTACTCTTTAAATCAGCTCAAAATATCAGAATTTTACAGATATTTTACTGGTGTTTCCATTATTTTTATAGTTATTTCACTTTTTTTATATTTCTTTTTCTTGGCACAGATTTTTTTTCACACATTTGTTGTTGTTTTTTTTACAGTGCAGAGACGTTGCGTCTCCTCCACCTTCCATATCCGTTACTATGATTCCCATAATCTGATTTGTTAACCTGCTCGTTGGCATTAATGAGAGCTGCAGCCACTGCGGAGCATCTGGTGAATTATTCATGCACCTGCAGCTCTGTTGCATGAACCTGAGCGCATGTGAGCGCCGCTGTCACTTTGTGTGGCCTCGATGCGTTTGTTTACCGACGTGTGTGTGTGTGTGTGTGTGTGTGTGTGCACCAGCGTTGCGTGGGCGGCTGATGTGAGTCACGATTGTGGAAAATCCCGCTCTGCTCCTCCTCCTCCTGCTGCTTCGTCCTCTTGATGCACCCGGAGGCGATGAAGAGGCGATGGGGAGGCGACGTGGAGGCGAAGGGTGTCACTCTGCAAAGATCTCCGTCACAAAGACCTGAATGAGGTCCGACCCGATGCCTCAGGGTCCACGACGAGTCGACTCGCTGGCTCGTGTCCTGTTTACATTCACGTCAGCCAAGAGAGATGCGAGATTCATTATCGACTCGTTCATAATCTGAAGACAAAACAGAGAGACGAGACTAATTCCAGTCGTTGTGACTCTGAAAAACATCCCAAACATGACGAATGAATCCTCTGATGAACTGGTTTAATCCTTTAGAGCGACCAGAGGAGGTCCAGCTCCACGTCAGGAAGCAGAGGATGGTTGAGCTCATAGAGGGACAGAGTAGTTAAAGGTTTAAAACCAGAAAAACACACAACCCCCCGATAAACATGTTTTGTAGAAGTCTTTGTGCTCATTTTGTGTCTCTGTGGATGTTTTGAGTCATTTTACGACTCGTTGTTTGTTTTGATTGTCTTTAGAGTTGTTTTGGCCATTTTATGTCACTTTGTGGTCATTTTGTTGTGTCTTTTGTGGATGTTTTGTGTCTATTTATGGTTATTTTGTGTCTCGTTGTGGTCATTTTGTTGTGTCTATATGTGGTTGTTTTGTGTTTTTTGTCTTTGTTTTCTGTGTTTGTTTGTTGTTTTGTGTCTCTTTGTGGCTGTTTTGCTTGTCATCTGCATCGTTTTTTGTCTCTTTGTGATCTTACTGTGTTTCTTGTTGTCTTTGTGTGCCATTGTGATTGTTTTGTGTCTCTCTGTAGTTGTTTTGCTTGTGTTTGTATTTTTTGGCGGTCAGTTTATGTCTCTTAGTGATTGTTTTGTGTCTTTGTAGTTGGTGTTTTTGCCATTTTGAGCCTCTTTGTCGTAATTTGGGGTATTTTGTGTCTGTTTGTGTTCATTTAGTGTCTTTTTATGGTCTTTTAGTGTCTCGTTGTGGTTATTTTCTGTCCCCTTGCGGTCATTTTGTCATTCTTAAGCTAACCCCGTCTGAAACACGACTACCAAGGGACACATAAACTCACCTGAATGTTCTCTGCGACGCCCTGCAGCAGCTTTACAAACTGTTTATTGAAGGGTCGCAGTGAAAACAGAGGGATGAATCCATCCTGCTCATTTCCTGCCTTCAGAGGTTGAGACACCGACGATGAAGGTGCTGCTGAAGGCATCACTGAACATTTAAAGGTTAACGGGGAGTTTAACTGCTGTGATCGCTCGTCTAATATTTGTCGTTTTTTTCCTGCATAAATGATCTGATGATCCGTCCGGCTTTTCCCGTCGTCTTCATCTTCAGCAGCGTGTCTTTGCTTTCAAACACTCACAGTTTTGCTTCTCGACTTTGAACCGAATCTTTCTTCTCTGTGAGACATTAAAGTGTCGCAGATTTAGACGATCTTAACCCGTCTTCTTTCTTTCTTTGGATTTCTCATTGCAGAAAGTCAGCGAGAAGGTCGGTGGGGCAGAAGGAACCAAGCTAGACGATGACTTCAAAGAAATGGAAAAGGTAATTATCCCAAACACCACAAAGAGTCCAAAGATCTCCTTTATCAGAGCGGAAAAATACAGTTTTTAAAGTGGGAAGCCATGTTTGGATTTGGTTTCACTTTCACATAGGAGTGATTGTAACGTGTTGTCGTATGTGGATGTAGATGGAGGTGAAATAAATGTCCACATGAAGACAACATGGAAGCAGCTTGTGACTAAAAACAACATCTAGACGTCTACGGACTCCTGGTTGTTTCCTACCAACGAGTTCACGTCAACACGTAGTCAAAACTGATAAAAACCGACTCTACTGATGTTAGAGCCTCGAAAGTTGGTATAAAAAAAAAGTGTGTATTTTAGCAGGAAACATGGATCCATCCATATATATGTACACTGACAGGAACTTTCTGGGGCCACAGCAGAGCCCTTGTTTAAACATTTTGCAGTTTTATTCATTTTTAAGGGCTGATAGTTGCAAATGTGGCCTCTGTTGGATCCATTCAAGTCATTTATATTCCTATTATGTCTTAATGGCTCTGCTAGTTGTATTTCTGGAGATATTTAACCCTGAAAATGCCTAAAACTACCAAAATTCCCAGATCTGGAAATATATGAAACTTAACTTTGTGTCCCAAATGATGAACAAATAATCTCAGAACAAAACCGACGATAATCTGATGGTGAAATAGTAAAATAGTGACCACAGTGTAGGAGAACGTAGCAGAACACGATGGAGCGTTGAGTCTAAATGTTCGTGAACAGAAGTGATTCTGCGTTTTTACCGTGAGGTGTCGACTTCAAGGAGACACTTCTCTGGGTTTGCGTCCGGCCCGAGAGCTGGACGGGAGCGTTTGGTGTAATTAAATGTGGCCTTTTAATTACATCCGGCGACAGAAGACGAACGCAGAGCTTCAGTTATCAAAGCTCCTCTGATGAGCTCAGGGCTGCAGAGACTGTGGATATTTATAGAGACTTTAACTGGCTTTTCATTTATTATGATGATTATTGTTGTTGTTGTTGTTTTATTTTTAATAATGCAGATTCATTGATTTTAGTAGCAGTATTATCATATTACGTTTTATTTGAAATGTATTTTAATGTTGTTGTTGTTGATTTAATTATTACTATCATAGAATTTGGAATTAAATTAATTTAATTGGCAGCAGCAGTTGTGATACTGCTGTCATTATTGTTTCTGTGTTGTTATCATTATTCAATTAAGATTAACTGATTTAATTCTGTTTGATTTAAGTTTCTCTGTGGTCGTTTTGCATCTCTTTGTGGGTTGTTTTGTGTTTTTTTATGATTATTTTGTCTCTTTGTGGTTTTTTTGTGTCTAATTAAGGAAAGAATCAAAGAAACGAACCTGCACACTTTGCTTTTAGTGCAGATTTCACAAAGACGAGATGCATTTTGCTGCTATTTTTCACAGAACAAGGCTGTTTTCTCCTGTTTCTGGTGTAGCTATGCTAAGCTAGGCTAAGCTAACCTGTTGCTACGTGTCGCTTCTTGCTGAGCAGACATCAGCCTCCTTATTTAAACATGGAACTATTGTACACTTCTTTTTTGTCTTTTCTACATCAACATCTGGGCGTCTTTGTGTGACTCACCGTTTTTCCTCTGCAGAAGGTGGACGTGACCAGCAGAGCGGTGCTGGACATCATGACCAAAACCACAGAGTACCTGCAGCCCAACCCAGGTAACACAACAACAACAACAACACCACACATACTGTGTCGCACCAACAGCAGCAGCGTCGACTAACTCCTGCGTCCTCACAGCGTCCAGAGCCAAGCTGAGCATGATCAACACCATGTCCAAGATCCGCGGGCAGGACAAAGGGCCCGGCTACCCGCAGGCCGAGACCGTCCTGGGCGACGCCATGCTGAAGTTCGGACGGGAGCTCGGAGAAGAGTCCTGCTTCGGTGAGTCGGGGCGTGGAGATAAGACAGCGGGTCAACAGGATGTTTGCAGAGACTATTTGATAACTTAAGCTAGAATTTCACAGAAACCATTTTAAATATCTGAAGTTTCTGATTTGAAAAAAAGCTTCAAGCACATCAGAGCTGGTCGAGCAGAAGGAAGCTGATGATTCCAGCAACAGTTTGGAAGTTTGGACATTTTCTCACAGTGACAAAAATATCAATTAATTTCATCTTCACCAGCTTTTCTCATCATAATCCCGTTTTCTGGTTCTTTCACTAAACCGACGTCTCTTTGAAACAAACTTTTCTTGTTTTAACACAACAGGTTGATGTTAAAATAGACTCATAGGTGAGGTTTCAAAGTAAAACACGCAGCTTCAGCATGTTTTAGGGTTCAGAGGGTTTATACAAGAGTTTAGCAACATTTGGTTTAAAGTTTTAAAAAAAATGTACAAACTGTCTCCAAGTCTTAAGGAAAGTGATCTGGATCCACACGACGTTTCATGAAACTCAACCTGGTAGCAACATGCTGCTGTTAAATCCTCTTAGCTGTTAGCTTAGCTTTGATGAACGTCCCGGATGTTTTACTTTCACTTTCATGTGAGTCACTGGAAACCTGTAATTAGGTAGAAATTATTAAAAAAAAGAAAAAGACAAGAGTGCAGTTTGAGTCCACCAGACGTTCTTGTAGTCACTTCCACGCTTCTGCTTTCTCACCGTTTCCCCGCCCATCCTCGGTTTCCCTGCAGGTTTGGCGCTAATGGACGCCGGCGAGGCCATGAAGGAACTCGGGGAGGTGAAGGACGCTCTGGACATGGAGGTCAAACAGAACTTCATCGACCCGCTGCAGAACCTCCACGACAAAGACCTCAAAGAGATACAGGTGAGTCGACTTCCATAGGCAGAGGGAGGTTCGACCGAAGCGTCTTCGCAGCGGCGACATAAAACCAAAGTGACCCGAATCTCCTCCTACTCCTCCCCAGCATCACCTGAAGAAGATGGAGGGCCGCCGTCTGGACTTCGACTACAAGAAGAAGCGTCAGGGGAAAGTCCAGGACGACGAGATCAAACAGGCGCTAGAGAAGTTCGACGAGAGCAAAGAGATCGCAGAGCAGAGCATGTTCAACCTGCTGGAGAGCGACGTAAGAACCACCACGTCTGTAGAAACGTCCACCAGATGACGTAGAACAGGATCATTTCACTGGTTTTGTTCATCACGGTGTCCAGACGTGTGGTTTCAGTTTACTGTTACTTTACAGATGTTCACAGTTTTGTTAATTCACACATGATAACTTGCAAAATCGCTTTAAAGTTCAAAGCGTTTGTTTAACACCAAACAAAGAACAAACAGGACTGATAAATGTGCACATAAATGAGGAGAAACTAATGGAAGTCCATTAAACGTCTCTGCTCGGTTCTTCTGCTGAGTGACGAAACGGAAATTTACTCTCAGAGAAATAACTAATTCATCACGAAACACTAGAAACTGAAAAAAAAACTCTTCACAACGAGCTCCAAGCTACAAAAATAGGCACCAACACGACAACAGTGAAACCCCGACGTCCTGGATTAGCTCGAACTCATCATCAAATATTAACGTCCGCTCTGGATGCTGACATGCTTCTGCTGTTGCCGTGGGTACGAAGGCAGCATCTGAGCATGCTCACAACCTGTCCCGTGTGCTTGTGTTGCAGATCGAGCAGGTGAGCCAGCTGGCGGCGCTGGTCCAGGCCCAGCTCGAGTACCACAGCCGGGCCGCCGAGATCCTCCAGCAGCTCTCCAGCAAGATGGAGGACAGGTACTGACCCGCCGACCTCCCCGACAGGAAATACGTCAGCGCCGGGACCGGACTGACGTTTGTTTTTTGTCTCCAGGATAAAGGAGGTGTCCAGTAAACCCAGGAAGGAGTTCGCTCCGAAACCCAGGATGACCCTGGAGCTGCTGCCCCCCAGCGAGAGCCACAACGGGGGGATCCACTCGGCCAAATCCCCCGGAAGATCACCAGGTAGGTGCTGCACCGAAGCCTCAGTGTTAGGAACCTTAAAGATTATTAAACACATGTTATTTACCCTATAACATACATGATTATGCAGATTTACTTTACTAATTTAAACATTAACAGTAAACTCTGCAATATTATGAACACAATTACATCTGAGTCATTTAAATATTAAGGTTAAGACCCGACAATATTATTAATTTTAAATATTTACCTGACTAAAGTAAATATTAAGGTTACAATATTGTTATTTATACAAATTTACTGAACTAATCTGAATATTAAGCCCGTACAATTTTTTAACAATTCAATATTGTTTTAAAGATTTGCCCAAACTTCAGACCCTACAAACTTGCTTATAATATAAATGTACGTCTCTAATTAAATGTTAACAGTAAAAATCTACAATGTTACTAACACAATTGTACCTGATTGATTTAAATATTAAAATTAGGACCCTACAATATTATTTATCATATGAATTTATGTGTTTAATTTCAATATTAAAGCTAAGGCCTAACAATATTATTTGTTATATACATTTGTGTGACTAATGTAACTATGAAAGTTAAGATTATACAATATTATGTATTATTATACATATTTACGTGACTAATATAAATAATAAGAACAGTACCCGACAATATTATTTGTTATATCAAAGTACCGGACTAATTTAAATAATGTAATTTGACCCTACAATAGTTTATAAAATACAGTTTTGTCTAATTTGCTCCTTCATTAGCTAAACTCCCATCATGCTCTTTGCTGGCCCACCTCCTCTAGTTTCAGTATTAATAAACAGTAGGAGCCCCACCTGGTGGTGCAGCCAGGTACTGCAGCTAATCTACGATCATTCGCACTATTTCAGTAAATGGTATCGACAAATACTAAACTAAAAAAAACAGAGAAAACCTCGATCGGAACATGAGTAGTTTGCGCCACCTGGTGGAGTTTCTTCCTTCCTGATGGGGGCATCAGTTGTTTTATGGCAACAAGCTGAGTAAAGACAAAGAACCTTCATTTATTACTTTGTTCTCAATCTATTAAAAACAGAATTAAAGGTTTCCTTTCCATCCCTTCGCAGCCCCGATGGACCAGCCGTGCTGCCGAGCGCTCTACGACTTCGAGCCGGAGAACGAGGGCGAGCTCGGCTTCAAAGAAGGCGACGTCATCACCCTGACCAACCAGATCGACGACAACTGGTACGAGGGCATGATCAACGGCCAGTCGGGCTTCTTCCCCATCAACTACGTGGATATCCTGGTGCCGCTCCCCCATTAGGCCCCGACCCGGCCCTCTTCCCCTTCGACTGACCCCCCGAAAACAGCCTGTATTTGCATAAACAACAAACCACGCCCTCCTTCTACTTCTTCTTCTTCTTCTTCTGTGCTTCTGTGCGATTCTGCTTTCACAAAACGGACTGGACGGGGCAGCGATTAGAGGAGAAGAAGGGAAGGACAGGAGGATCATAGCGTGAGGATTAAAGCAAGGCGAGAGGAGTCGGCGCTCGGCCGGGCAGCACTGGATACCGATGAGGCTTTGGAGACTTGCATAAGGCACGGTGTATACGTACGTGCATGTGTGTGTCTGTGTTTCGACCTCTTCTTACTCTGTCACGATCAAGCCAGCACAAATTCCTGCTCGTCGGTTCGACCGCCTGACAGCTTTTCCTGTGTCCTCTTCCTCTCTTCCTACTTTTCTCTTTCCCTCTAAGCATCTTTTCTACCTTGACTTGCCTTCCTGTGCTCTTCTTCAGGTCTCTCGGCAACAGTCTTCCCCACTTTCTGTCTTTCTTACTTTGTCTTTCTGTCCTCTGTCCTTGCCTCGCGCTGCCTTTCAGCATGGCTCCATACTCGGTACAGATCCAGAGCTACAGCTGGGCGTCAGACCCTTCTGCTTTTCATTTTAGCATACCTCGTCCTCTTTTCTAGCTCTTCTTGTAACATACTTTGCCTTTTCCTCCCGAGGATCCTTTGCGTAGAATTTCAGCTCAGCGGCTGCATGCATGAACCAGCCAAACTGAAAACATTCGAGTGACAGAACGCCGGTGAAGTTCAGGTTTCGGGAGCGCGTTGCCGGGGTAAAGCAGTACCTGCAATAAGTTGAGTCTTGCAACGGGAATTTTAGCCGTTTGAGGGTCAGGAAACTCATTGAACTCATCAGTAAGCAGCACAGGCCTGTTGTACTGAACGGAAAGTACCACCAGCTTGGTGAATTGATGAGCCTTGCGTAGACGAAAAAGAGGCTTGTTTTTCGCTGTATACTATTCTAAGTTACCCATTCGCAGTGTTTTGTGCGTACTGTGTGGAGTAGGTGCTTGCTGACTCGTCTTATTTGTGGCTTTTGCATGCAGGGCCGTGTGAACAGTGGTGAAATTCCTGTTTTCAGAACCTTTATTTGCTCAGAAACCTGTCTGGACATTTATTCAGGTCGGCCATATACGCAGGACGCATAGCAGTTGACGGGCTGTTTGTCGATGGCCTCTTTGCCAGACGTCGGCAGAATTTGCTTGAATCTTTGTCGTGGCATTAAGGAGGCAGAATCTCCAACGTGATCCCACAAAAACACGGGAAGTTTTTATAAAATTCTCTAACCTTCAGAACATTCCTTCTATCGCTAATATATTTCAGCTGCGTCTGAAATTCCACACGAACGTTACATTTCGTCCTAACTTCCAGTTCTCAGTTCCAAAATCTTACTATAAACCCAACAGTATGCGAAGTGCAGAAGTTTTCTGAGGGAATATTACAGTATGTAAGCACTGGAGACTATGCCGGCATGAATATCCCACAATGCAACGGGGCAGTGAACGCAACCAAGGTGACTAGGCCTGAGGTTGATGTGGAAACGGAGTGTGCTGTGTTGATAGTTCTGTCTGATATCAAGCTAACGGAGGCCAGTGGAGGTAAAATAAATACGATTTATTCACTAACAAGTACATTGCCGATGAAAAGTCTTCACACCCGTTGGAATTTCCCCCTTTTATTGCTTTTCAACATCGAATCACGGTCAGTTTGACGTTTTTGACAAGAACAGACTCACTACATGTCAAAATAAAAACTCTTCTCTACAAAGTAATGTCAGTGAGTCCTTCAGAGGAGTCTTCGGCGTCTTCGTGGCCTCACTGGTCTCTTTCTTGCTCGGTCACTCGCTTTCTGAGGACGACAGCATGTGCCATATTCCTTCCATTTCTTAATCATGGATTTAACTGGACTCCAAGGGACATTCCTTTAATTGCTTTTCAACTCTGAGTCAGGGGTAATTTAATTTGGCTTTTTTGACCAGAATTTATAATAATAACGGATTTAGCTGAACTCCAAGAGATGTTCACTCACTTGGAAACTTTTAGTAACCCTTTTCATGGAGTGTACCTTTGTCGTCGTGGTGTAGTTCTGTCCAGGAGTACGGATCCACCAGTGACCGGACCTTCCAGATACAGGAGTCTTTTTTCTACAATCACTGAGACTCATTCATGGTTCAGTGTTGAAAAGCAGTAAAAGAGAAAGATTTCCAAGCGGTGTGAATACCTTTATATGCTACTGAGTGTGCCGTTCGTAGGATGGGATTTCGGACGCAGCCTGTAAAGCCTTTGAAACACTCGAGAAACTTGATCGTTATCCGACATACAGACATTTCCAGAATGTCGGTACAAGTCTTCACCTCCAGTGTTAATCCGTTTTCACACTATAGTGGAAAAACAGGAGTCTTGCGCTGCAGAACGTGCAGCAAATACCACCCCAAAACTGCCTTCGCTATCATGCTACCAGCAGTGTTTTCGTCAAAAAACGTTGGTAGCTCGATGTGCTTGCTGGTAATTTTCCAGAAGATGAGGCTGTCTGGTCTCGACATGGCGGTCTGAAGAGAGCGGGCTGGTTAGTTTTTCATCCAGTAACTCCTGTTGATTGTTTAAAAGTCATTTGGACAAATCGCATTTAAATACTCAAACAGTTCCTTTTGGGTTGGTAAGCACTCGGTGTTGGTGGTAACTACGAGCTGTGCTAGTTCCCTGCAGCATGCATCACATACAGTATATAGTGGAGCTGGTACAATGGCTGCAACTGTTCCTCCACCAAAGTGCTACCGACCGACACGACAGTGTTCTTTAAAGGCAGTGTTAAGGAGCCGGACCTTATGAGAAAGGTTGATGTTATTTATTGTTAAAGGCTCTTTAATGATGTCGATCACTGATGTTGGGTTACACAGATGGCGACAAAACTACCTGTAATGGAAACAGCAAACAGGTGTAAAGGTGCGATATATATATGTATGAGTATTTTATTTTGAAAGTTCAGTCACTGTTAACCAGGCAGAACCATCCAGTTGCATGTTTTCCAACCTTTTTCAGGAAATCCAGCAGAGAAAACAGAATATTTTACTGTGTAGTGTTAGTAAATACATGTCAGTGCGCACTTCCTGTTTAAGTGTTTTATCTTTAAAAGGTGCCCGTTATATGTCAACTCTTTGCACATTTGCTGCAACAAAGTCAAATATTTTTTTGGTGGTGTTGGGAAAGGCAACCAGTTTGAAAATCCAAAGTAGGAGAGAGGTTGGTGGCATCAGCCAACTGGTTTGGACCAAAACTACGTGGTCAGGATTTGGAAAATACCACTTAGTTTAGGTTTGGCACCAAAATATTCAGAGAAACGTCATGGTTTGGGTTGAAGTTTGATCTTTTTGCTACCTAGTCACCCTGCAGGTAAAACACCTGATGGGACGAGACTGATCTTTCAAAATAAAATACTCACGTATAGCGCCTTTAGAGTTGCGGCTCGTTGGCTGTTTCTAATCACAAGACAAGTTGACGAGGAGTTTCACGTGCAGATATGGAACTTTTAAGAGTTGGATTTGCGGCGTTAGAAGCTCAAATGTCTGACAAGAACCAGATATTGTGTTCATGTCTCGCTGGAACGGGCGTTGGGCCGGATTTATATCGACTCCACTGACAAACATCAAGATGCAAAATCAGTCACCTTGATCGAATCCTTGCTGTCAGTTTGAATTAAACTAAAACCTACACGGTTAGACGTTTGATCATTTTCTCTATCCAGGCATTATTTGTTACGTCTTTATTATCAGCAGGAACCTGTGCTCGTAATGACCAGCTGACCTTCACATTCCTGCACTTTGGTGATGCTGTGTTTAGCAGAATAAAGTATTTAGATCCTGAATACTCATAAATACAGAGAAAAATTCACTTGGAACATAAAGTTCAAGGTCCTGGACTCTTTTTGTCATATTACCTGACAGCTCTTGTTATATCTTACAATCATCAGAAATCAGAAAAATAGAAAAGATGAACATTGAATATCTCTGATTCTTTATTTTACAAATAGTTGAGAAGCCCTGGATTCCACCTTTCAGCTCTACGTAAACACTGCCTGCAGCTCAGCTGGAAAGTTGCTGAATTTTTGCCACGTGACTGTTGGTCACACCAATGGCTGTTTGGTTACGCCGATTTATAAATGAGGAATTTTAAAAGATTTTAAATGAAATATCATGATTTTGAGCTTAGATTTGGATCATTTTCGTGACCAGATCATAAAATTGGTTCAAGAACAGTCAGTTTGTGTTTGTTTTTACAGTTTCTGGCTGAAATGGTGTCATTTTGGGGATTTAAACAAAAAACAAGATAACATGGGGTTTAGGGTTCAGAGGGTTAAATTAGCTCGTGAGTACAAATCTTCTACGGAGAATTTATGAAGTGTCTTTTTAAGTCTGTTTGAATCTGTTGTTTTTTTGAATGCAGCCCGAACTTGCAATTATGTGCCGAGCGGAGACAGTTTAGAATCAACAAACACAAGAAACGAGGCGAAGGGAACAAAATGTGACGCAAAGCGTTTCGTTAGCGGGTCGAAAAGTTCAAAGCTTGTCTTGGACGCAAATATTGGAAGATGGAAGTTTCCAGCTGGTCGCAGAGATTCAATACCTTCTATTAAATGTCAATAAACACTGAATATAAAGGCAATAAATTATGACTAAACAATAAAATGTGACGTTTCAATAAGAGGAAGAGATGACTGAAGGAAAACTGTGCATCTATCTATCAAGCTATCTATCTATCGATCTGCTCAGACATCTCTTCCATTGCCAAAGCACATGTACGACGACGACGACAATACAATCACAAACTGGGTAATAATCTCTCTCTTCTTTCTGCTTCTCTGTAGCTGTCGCAGGTTGTTGTAAAAGTCGGGGGTTTCGGAGCTCGTCTGTGTTCAGTGTTTCCTTTTTAATATTTCCTTTGTTATTTTCGTCCGTGACTTCTGTGTCTGAAAACCTGATTTTTTTTTATTTATGTTTTTCTCGGAGTCCGCCTGTGGAAAGTCTGTGAGCTGCATGCAACTGAACCGCTTTACGCCTGCTGTTCGAGATGGTTTTCCAAAAAAAAAACAAAAGAAAAAAAACAAAAAAAAGTTTAAAAATGTAAACAAAAGGAGGAGATATTTGTCCTGCTGGCTTTTTCTTGCGATGCAGTGAGCCTCAGTTAACAGCTGTTCTTGAGTTAATGTTCGATTACTGTATTGTTTTCAGCTATTTTCATATAGCGCTCTTATTCCAATTACAAGTGCTTTAAGACTTTTTTTTTTTTAATTCTCTCGAATGTTTTAATTTGTTTTTTTGCTCTTTTTCTGTCCGTGCGTGTTTTTTCTTTTCTTTCTTTGCCCTCTATGGCGATGTGTATTCTAACCTCAATGAGGGACTTGTACAGTGTTACCCTCCGTTTTCCCCGTTCACCTCGATGGGAGTCAGACCTCGGCCACGTTTCCGTTTCAGCAGCTCTCGGATCGACGGACCGGGGGTTGCATTTCAAGCCGGACCTGCAGACTGAAGCTTCAGTTCAGAAAAACTCTCATTTTGGGGCGAAACCTGACCGGAGTCTGGTTTTCTTCATGTCCAGGTGCTGGTAAATGTTGATGTGATATTTGTCATTTTAAGGCCAATGTAATGCAAGTGATACGTGACATTTTACATTAATTTACTGGTCGTACACTCTTTTGCGGAATGAAAGTTTGCAAAGTTAGGAAAACCTCTTTTTTTATTGTAGCTGCTTCCTGTACTGCATCAAAATGGGTTCCCAAACATAGACCTTCACATAAAACGCCTAAAAGAACACCTTGCTGTATCGCCCACTTTCCTCAAAATGGGATCATAATTTACAAGATAAACATTATTCCGTATTGAAGGAGGCTTCGAGAACATAAACTAATTCAGAAAATGTTTCCTGAGGTAACAAACCAAGTGAGAAGTGGATAATACTTTCACAGACAATTTGCAACCAGAGGAGTCGCCCCCTGCTGGCTGTTAGAAGGAATGCAGGTTTAAGTCGCTTCAGCATCGGCTTCACTTCTCACACCTGAAAGCTACGTCCATACCTGATGTACAGTCGATGTTTGCGTGTACGAGGTTTGGTTTTGAAGGATCATAGCACTGCTGAAAGTTTTGCCACCGATTTCAACTAGCTGTGACTCAAAAAGCAGAAATCCACATAGTTTTTTGAGGCTTGAGCTGAAGATCATGCGTGCCAATGTTGGTGAAGATTAGCAAAACTTTTTCATAGCAGACGTTGGTGTCAGAGGGCAAAAAAAGTACAGACGCAGCCCCAAATTCAACCACATGGTGGTGCGACAGTGCTCGAGGCACAGGTACAAGATTTTTAGAGGATTTTCCTTTGCTTATGCTCCACCTCGACACCAAGTTTCATGGAAATCGGACAGTTAGTTTCTACGAAATCCTGTTCACAGACAGACAAACAAACAGCAATGAAAACAACCTGATTGGTCGAGGCAACCAGTAAATCTGACGCAAAATATGCAAAAACTTTACCGTCGGCTTCTTTAATTAACTGGTTTCAGATATAAATCGAAAAAAAAGTGCTGATTGTCTCCTTGATAAGAGTGAGACAGCTCAAATCTGCATGGCAAACAGTTAGCTTAGCACGAGGAACCACTCATTGTGCTCCGTTAACAGTTGTGGTGTTATATCCGGTTACCTTCTGCGCTACCGATCGTCTTCTGGTTGACGTCACAGCCAGAAAAATTACCTTAAAAGATAAAATAAATGGTTCACTTTGCGTTAGGCTGAGCATATATTTTGAAAAAGTGGCTGGGATTTATATTTTCTTTACCTTTTTGGTGCCACTTTGCATTGAAAAGCTCCACCTGCGAGGAACATTTACAGAACTGGATCTCCGGTCTGCAGTTTGGTTTCTGGGTTGTAATGATGTGGCCTTGGTCTGAACCGTGGCGGTTACATAATGTCACTGTACGCCTTGCGGCTGTAAAAATAAAATAAAAAAACGCCCTATGGAACCTGCCGTCTCCTGGTGAGCTACACGTGTGTGGGAGTACGCACACCTTGTTGCTGTTTATTTATGTACTGTACGGATTCATTTGGTTATTTATTTATTTATGTATTTATTTATTTATTTATTCCTGCGTCCTATTTATTGGTCGGGCACCTGTGGCGTATTTGACGGTTGTCAATACATTGCTGTGTGATGTGGAGGGATTGTCGGGGCTTCGGTTGGGTGGGGGTGGTCAGTGGAAAAAACCTCGCTGTGATACTAACTCTAACTGTTGCTCTCCTCGTATTGGACGACGATATAATCTAAGACCACTGTATGTATAACTGCTTGTCGTGAAGATGAACTACAATGTAATGACAATAAAGAATTAACACGATGATGACGCGCTGCAGGCGACCAGACTCCAATCTGTTCTTCATGCAGGGAACGTGCATAGCTTTTAGTTAACAGAGCTGCAGCACCACCGGCTGGACGAAAGTGGAACTGCATCAACAACCAGCAGCCACTTTTACTTTAAAGTATACTAAAAGTGAGCTTTTGTTTGAGGCCTACAGGTCAGAAACTGTTTTTTCACTGAAAAGTCCCACTTTTTTAAAAAAGATTGTTTTGTTTTACATATTCTCGAGGCATGTATTAGCTGTGGCACAACATAGAGCCTTATGTTGAGTATAAACTGAATAAAAATGGGATTATCTGTCCAACACAGTGCCTCGTAGAAAGCAGAGATATATTAATTTTATTATATAGACACAGTTATGAGGGTGAAATCACATGGTGTAATATCAGTGATTTAATGCAATTCTGGTAGAGGTGATATCAGTAATAGAAGAGAAGGAGACAATTTAAGGGCCAAATCAAACATGATCAAAGTATATTTCAGAGAGAACATCAGAACAACTATATTTATGAGGACGTTGTGATATTTAGTGTGTTTATGTTGATACTAGACCATCAAATTAATAAATTATAAACATTAACGTAAGATATAAGGAATATAAAATGTCGTTTTTCTGCGTGTAATGAGCCTAAATGGCCGCCAGTGGCGCTGCGGAGTCTTGTTTCCCTTTTGCTGCTTTTCCCTCCTTTTGCAAATCAACATCTGATGCCTTCACGTGCACCTCAAAAACTCGAAATTTACACCGTCTACGCAGAAAAACACAAACTATGTGGCGGAAAAAAAGGAAAAATAACCAAAGCATAACAAAGCTTATCAACATTAAGTCACACAAAGAGTTTAAATATGAATCACACGTTTGAAACAACATAATTTAACCCATTAATCATCAAGTAACTGAAGAACCAGGGTTGAAATTGAGTTTTGTGATCATTTTTATATATTGTACTCCTTCATTTAGCGCAATAACATCGGTATTAAGGAACGAAAAAATAATACTGAAATTAAGAAGAAGCAGATTGGCTAAATTAGTTGTCAATTTGTGCCGCGAGATGTACATTAGGTAATATTCGAGGCCAAGTAAACGCAGCAAACGGTTTGACCCACTTTTCACACACGCCACGGCAACGTTGTGCGGCTGCGTCAAGTTAGACATGAGAAAATAGGAACGTGCCGGAAATTTGATGTGCTGCCTTCAAAATAATTGCATAAAGTAAACCACTATTTGATACATGAATCATTCAATTAAGTTCATAAACGTGTCTAAAATATACCTTACTACTATAGATTTGTACGTCGTCTGGAAGTGCATCGACGTTTCAGGAAATGCAACATTTGCGCTTCCGTGGATTTTATTTTGGAAGTCCTACCGGGAAGTGCTACGTCTTCATTGCAGCTACCTTCACACTGACTCCGCGTGTTGATGCTGAAGAGAGGATCGAGGAGAAACAAGTTTTTCGCATCGCAGAGCCCCAAACTCAGGCCGAACCCACAGAAAAAATGGACATGAAGAAGAGGGTCTCGTTAGAACTGAGGCACCGGTCGCCCACGGAGGTGAGTAGCCCGCTTTGTGCTCCTCTTTACGGGGCTCGTTGCTGTGTAAACTTGGCCGGCCGGAGAAGGAGGAGGGGGGCTGGCGAGCACATGGCAGCGTGTCTGCAGCTCCAGAAAAGTGCCAAAATGCGTGTTTATCCATCAAAGCGCAACTCTGAGCTGATTTAAAACCTGCAAAACGATCAAACAAGTCGCATTTTGACGCTTCCTTTCGCCGCCGGAGGTGTTTATCCTCTCGGTCGTTTTATCGCTCGTAAACAACCCCGTCACGCAGTTGTTGCCCGCGTTGTTTTTATTTTCATTCTCACCCGTAGTTCGCGTTTTTGTTGTCAGAATTGTCCTGCAAGTTGTTAAATAATGAGTTCGGCATCGCGTGTTTGCCAAAACACCTTAAAGCGGCTCCTGCTCGGGCGCTAAAACCAACATCCGTGTCTCCCGGACATGGCTACTACCTGGATCTGTGTTATGTCGAAGTGAGGAAATGGTTTGTGTCGGCTTCTTTTTTGTAATTGGTCTGCGATTTTAAATAAACAAAATAGTTTGATTTCATCTTTACATTAATTTAAGCCGTATTTGTTGTGCATTTCCTTTAAAAAAAGAAAAAAAAAGAAAGTTAGATAACATGGTTATAAACGCCGACAAACGGCTCGTGATTTTGCGGTTTATCGTGTTAAACTAATGAAAACAAAGACATGCACTAAAGTTGAAATGTGTATTTATTAATTTTCCGTTAGAAAAATTGTTTTTATTTCGTTTAGTTAAATATGTAAAAACTCAAAATGCCGTTGTTTGTAGCGTCGCCACCCCAGAGATTAGTCGGACCCCGTGTTCGTAACGCGCTAAAGGCGCGTAGCCAGCGGCGTGCTAGCACTAGCATGCTAACGCGGCTAACTCGAGCGTCCCGGTTCTGTTGTGTTCCCGTCCGCGTTGCTCCCTGAAACTACCACGAACCAGGCGTGTGTCCAGTACCCGGTAAGCTGCCTCGACCCGGCGCGGTGAGAGAGAGGGAGAGCAGCAGGGACGCTAACGCAGCTAGCAGGGAAGCTAACTTAGCAGCGTCACGTGTGCTGGGAGTTTACAAACAGTCCGGATGCGCGTGGAGCCGCTCGGGTTCTGCTCAGCCCGCAGAAGGTTCGACACGTGTTTCATGGTTCATGACATGAATCAGCAACAGTTTCCTTAACTGACTAACAGGCCCAGAGGTTTGCTGCTGTTTCATATCAAACGTGCACATTTCTGCCGTAAATGATGTAAATAACGTGAGTTTTGTAATTTAACATATTTAAAAATTCAATGTAGGATTTATGTCTTGAAGCAAAACCCCAAAACCACCAGTGAGCTTAAAATCTATTTTTTTAAAAATCTAAAATTCCACTATTTAGAAAAACACCTGGATAAGAATGACACCAGAACATGAAAAGGCAAATCTAGTTTTTAAAAAAAAGAAAGAAAAAAAAATTTGAGCAAATTAGACACATACATTTAGGTGTAGAAGCCTGGTTTACAGTATTACTGAGTAAAAAATGTAAATTTGTGAACACACAGACTAATGGATAACAATCAAATATCAAGCGGTAATGTTTATGAAATTAAAAAAGAAAAACCCTTAAGAATACAGAATTAAAATCTTGATAAGAATAGCCATACTTATTCATTTAATTCATTTAGGTAATTAGGCTTTTAACGATTTACAGTAAGGATAATTGCAGCATCAGTATTTAATTTGGTTAGTTAATTAATAGCTCAGTGTTACCCTCCAGTATTTAGGTGTAAATTCATAAACACTCATAATAAATAGTTTGTTTAAAATGTATAAAGAACAAGTAAGAAAAAAGTATAAATATATATAAAATCAAGCAAAAGCAGAAACTTGACCAGAGCAATTAAACTTCAAATCACACATGATTTCGGTACATATCAGTTTAAGATGTTGGTTTTCTGCGTGTAATGAGCTCAATCAGCTGCTGGTGGCGCTGTGGAGCCACAAACAGAGAGAAATGCCTCAGTTACTCACCTGTGACATGAAGGGAAAACTTCACCAAACTTAAGCTTCACGTGGTGATAAATCATCTGAATCACTCCGTCCTAAATGTTTAATTTATTAATTTATCAGCTGTTAAAAATAATTCAAGACTTTTCTGCTGAACTGCAGCCTGTTTGTCTTAAATGTCTTTTTTTTTTTTGTTTTTTAATAAATCACACATTTTCCACATTAATCAGCTTTCACAGGTTCTGAATCTTCGACACAGTTGAATTTATTTACTGATAATCTGCTAATCTAATCAGTTATATTAATTGTTTTATCGTATTATGATGGAAGTGTGACATAATAATAATAAATAACTGCGGATGTTCACACAGTCTTTTCCATCATAGTCGCACATTTAACTCTGCAGAAGCCTGAACATTCGCATTAGTTTGATTAATTATATCATTAAAAGTTTTCTCTGAACACACGTTCATCTTCAACCATTTCTCTTTTACTGGAATTTTGTTTTATTTGCACATTTTTATTGTTTAATTTTCTGCCTCGTTATATTAAAACTGACTTTAAAAGCCTTGAATGTAACTTCAGAAACCTTTTAAAGCGTTTCCTATAAAACGGTTTTGAATTATTACGTTCTACATAATATTTAAAGATATTTTTTGTGTCGTATCAAACGTCTGACTGTACATTAATAAAAAAAACACACGTGGGCGTTAATTTGTCGTTTTTAATTCGTTAATCTGTCGGTAATGTCAGGAGACCTGCTGGGAAGCACCAAGAAGAACGTGATCTCGGTATCAGACATTGTATGCGGATTAAAAAACAAAAAATCGAGTGGAAATACCCCCGAAGATGAATCGTAGCTCGAGCTCGAGTTAGATGACTGTGTCGTTAGTCATAGCGACCCGACGAGCTTCAAACCAGAACTCTGACGTCATTTTGAAACCAAGTTCTTAGTTTTGCCCCAACAGTCGCTCACAACGTCTCTTGAAATGTTTTTTAAAACCTAAATGCCTTACGTTGGCTTCCCGGAGCCGCCCTGTTTTAACCCGACCCGCCTCCCTCTGCTCAGGTCCAGGAGCTGGTTCTGGATAACTGCCGCTCCAGCGAAGGAAAGATCGAAGGAATCACAGAAGAGTTCTCGAACCTGGAGCTGCTCAGCCTCATCAACGTGGGCCTGACCAGCGTAGCGGACGTCCCCAAGCTGGGCAAACTCAAAAAGGTACCAGGACCCAACAGAACCCAGCAGAACCAGACCCCAACAGGTGTCTGGTTCCAGCCTCTGAAACGTGGCGGTTTGATGCTTTTCTTGCTCGTGTATATATATAACGAGTGAACTCAGACAATTAACTAATTAGTCGACTGGGCCAAAGACAATCAGCCACTAATTAATATTTTGTTGTTTTTGGTGTTTTTTCAGCAGAAATGTTAAAAATTTTCAGCATTTAACGTCTAAAAACAAACGATTTCTGCTTTTCTTTGTGATTGTGTCGCAGAAATTATTACAAAACTAACAGAAGAATAACGAGCTGCTGTTTAGGTTTTGTTTTAATTGTTTGGTTTTTATTACACAAACAAAAGTGAGGAAAAAATGTCATATTTGTAGATTCTGGCATCATTAAAAAAAAAAGCTTCAATGATTCGTCAGTCAGTTTGATGACTGACGGAAGAATCGTATCTTGATATTTAATGGTTGTTTCGGCCATTTTTTTAACGCAAATATTGTTGAAAAAAACTCAAGTATTTGCAGGTTTGAATGTCTCAAAAGAAAAGATTTTTGCTTTTCTTTTATTAAATTTAAAAATAAATTCCAACTGTTAGTCAATTAAGAAATTAGTTGAGTATCGGACACTATTTTAGACTTTTTTTGGCCTTTTTTAAGCGAAAAAATTTCAAATATTTGCAGATTTAAACATCTGAAGAAGAAAGAAAATCCACTTTTCTTACTGACGTGTATAAAAATCGAGCTTAGTGAGATTCTTTAGTCAATCAGACGACTGGCCGAAGAGTATCGAGCAACTGTTTAGATATTTCCGGCCATTTTTTAAAGCAAAAACAAATGTCTAAGAGTTGCTGATTTCAACATATGACGGGAAAAAAGAAAAGTTCCTGCTTTTGTAGTGCAGCTGAACGATTAGTTAATTAATTAGGTGACTTAGAAAAATATTAGAAGCTGCTGTTGATATTTTATGAATAGTTTTGGGTATTTTATGAGCAAAAATATTGAAAAAATTTCAATTATTTGCAGGTTTGAACGTCTCAAAAGAAAAGATTTTTGCTTTTTTTATCATAAAAAATCAAACAAACAATCAGTTAATAAATCTGATAAAAGAATTCGAGACGTTCTGGATATTTTACTATTTTTGTGGCTGTTTTTTTTTAGCCAAAAATAATAAATAAATGTCTGGGAGTCAGATGAGTTCAACATCTAAAAAAGATTTCTTGCGTTTCTTCGTGAGCTAAAACTACGAGTCAATTAATCAATTAGACGACTGACAGAAGAGTAATTAGCTGCTGCTCTGAGGTTTTTTTGGTCTTTCTAGTTGATTGACAACTTAATAAGCTGCTATTATTGTGGGATTTTTGGACATTTTTCAACACTTTTTACACAAAAGCAGCAAAGAAAAGTAACTGTTGGATGAATTAATAATGAAAACAGTGATTAGTTGCGGCCTTTTATGAGTTAACGAGACGCGTTTGAGTTCTGAGGCGAGTGTTCTGATCCGACAAGCAACCTGAAGATTGTCGACTTCCACATTAAATCACAGTTTACTGACGTTTTCCCGCCAAAAACGAATCCTCTGTTCAATTAGAAAATAATCGTTTGATGCACATTTAGTTAAAATAAACATCCTCGCTTTGCTTTTTACGTCAGACATTTGTCCTCTTTCCTTTGTCACCTTCTTTTATGATCTACGACGTGGCCGATTGCCTCTCGTGTGTCTCCTTGTGCAGTTGGAGTTGAGCGACAACAGGATATCTGGAGGCCTGGAGGTCCTGGCGGAGCGACTGGTCAGCCTAACGCACCTCAACCTGAGCGGCAACAAGTTCAAAGACATCAGCACCCTGGAGCCGCTGGTGGGTCGACTGAGCGTCCGTCACATTCACACCAAAATAACATAAAACAATAAGTTAGGTTTTTCTCACATTAGTGCAGCTTGTTTCTGCTTCTTATTTGGATCCACGTCGTGTTACTTATGCGACGCAGCAGAACAAAGTGGATTTACTGTGAATGTTGTTGGTTCTTTTCCACCGGTGTGTTTGTGAAAATGGATTTAATTGCTCTCAAAGTGTCTTAAAGCACTAAAGTCACATTTTTAACCAAAAAGCAAAAACCCTCAGATGATGTTACAGTTCTTCAAGGTTAATTTTTCACACATTAATGTAGCTTAACTGATGAAAACACCCCCAAAAACTGTCTTAATCTTTTACTTCCTGCCTCTAATTTGGAGGCAGGTCGTGTTAATTGCTGTTAAATCTGATTAGTGAGTTAATTAGAGGCCTGGCAGAAGAGTAGGAAGCTGCTATTTTAATACTTAATGATTGTTTTGGCCTTGAGTTGCAGGTTTTAATGTCTAAAAAAAGAGGATTTTCTGCTTTGTTTTTTTATTTAGTCCAGCTGAAACCATGAGTCAATTAACCAATCAGGCGACTCGTAGCATCTTTGTGTGTTTTTGTGCAACAGCTAATTGATTAATTGACCAAGAAGATGTCACTTTATGTTATTGTAGACGTTCTGTTTCTCTCTGACTGGTGTGATTGTGAACATGTGTTGAATTCGAGGCCGGCAATCAGACAGCTGGGGCTTTTTAAAAAAAAAATTTTAAACGACGGCGTTTGTCTCGTCCCACCAGAAAAAGTTGCCCCAGCTGAAGAGCCTGGACCTGTTCAACTGCGAGGTGACCAACCTGGCCGACTACCGGGACTCCATCTTCAAGCTGCTGCCTCAGCTCATCTACCTGGACGGGTACGACGCCGATGACTGCGAGGCCTCCGACTCGGACGGCGAAGGAGACGGAGTCGAGGACGAGGACGAAGACGGCGAAGGTAAAAAAAATAACAAGACGTTTTACTGCTTTACGACGTCGTACAGCTAAATCAGTCACAGCTGTTGTGAGGTTTTGAAGTTTTCAAGCAATCGTGGTGAAAAAATGTTTAAATATTTGCAGATTTAAACATCTCATTTAAAATATTAGAGCGGAAAAAAATGAATAATAATAATAATGAGCCACTTTTTAGATGTTTTACTGATTTATTTGGGACATTTGAATTTTTTAAGCACGAACAGAAAAATGTCCGAAGCAGATTTAATGTCTTCATCAGAGGAGATTGTTTTGGTCATTTTCAAGCAATAATATGTTTTTAAAAAAGTTATTTCAGCTTCTTAAAAAGACGATTTAGTTGCTTTTCTTTGTGAAGCTTCAGTGAAGTGACTTCCAGCAGCAAACAGGAAGCGACTATTGATGTGTGATTGATAGTTTTGTTTTGTTTTCAAGCAAAAATATGAAAAAAAAGTTGGATTTTTAAACAGCTTAAGACATTATTTCTGATTTTTTGGGTCATTTATGTTATTAGAGGTCATATAGTTGACTGACAGAAGAATGAAAAGCCACTATTTTGATATTTCGCTTATTGTTTTTGGCCATTTTTCGTAAAAATAGTGAAGTAATGTCTTAGATTTGTGGATTTCAGTGTCTTCCGTAGAGATTTTCTGCTTTTTATGTCATATGAAAATGAATTAATCAACTGTATGACTAAATAGAAAATAATAACTTATTGTTTTGGTATTTTATTAATAGCTTTGGTCATTTTTAAAGTATACTTAGTGAAAAATGCCATAGATCTGTGGACGTCGACATCTTCAAAGGAGAAGATTTGCTGCTCTTGTGTCGGATCGGTTGAACAGACGTCGCCTTCAGCTCGGCTAACATCGGGCTGTGAACGCCGCGGATGTTCGTCCGTTTACCTTTGTTCACGCTGTTTGTCCCCGTTTGTGTGTCGCAGAGGGAGAATCCGAGGACTTCGAGGAGGAAGAGGAGGACGAGGAAGACGTGGTGGCCGAAGACGACGACGATGACGACGACAGCGGAGACGATGAGGTGAGGCTCGGGTTAGGCTCCGAGCGTTGAGCGTTGGGCCTCGTCGTCGACCAACAGCAGACCGGACAGCAGGGTTTTTAAGACATTAACTCTCAATCCTCTCGTTCCGGCTTCTTAAATGTGACTGTTGTTGGTTTTTTAACTCTCGACATTTTGGGGCATCGTCTCAGCGAGAACCAACAGTTTTAACCTTTTAGTGTAATTCTAAACACCGACGTAGCGTTCGGCTTCATCAAACCGTCTTGGACGACTTTTCTTACAGCGTCGTTCAGATTAAACTCTTATGAACAGAATCCGGTCGTGTTCAGTCGACGGTTCAGCGTGTTTGGGATGATGTACGGGAGGCTTCAGGTCGATTCATCCCTGCATCGCCATCGAACTCGCTTTTTTTGACGTCGTTTGTTTACGTCCAAAACACAAGGTTTCCAAAAGCCTCAGTTTCAGGGAACCTCGTTGGCTTCCTGTCAGTAGATGATATAAATAATCCGTCTTTGTGCAGGACGGGGAGGTGAACGGAGACGTGGACAGCGAGGACGACGATGAGGATGACGACGACGAGGAGGACGACGGTGAGCAAATCCTTACAGATCTCGATATTAGTGCTCGATTTTCTTCAGTTGCTGCACATTTTGTTCATTTTTAAAGAATCGTTTCAGTGAAAATCTGTTTATTTTTTACCTTGTTAACATGTAAATATGCGTTTTTTTTTTTTTTTCTTTTTTTAAACCTGCTGTAATATGTTAAATATGATCAGGGCTTCATACGAAACAAACCCACAGAACCGATCCTGCCACTTTGCAGGGTGACGTTTCCTTTGTTATTATTATTATTATTCAGAATCTGTTTGAGCGGATTGTGAGCCGGTGTGTTCGAGTTGGTGCTAATTTAATGGGGAAAAAACAACCTTTAAATCTCTAACTTTGACACACAGAAGAGTTTTTAATGCGTTAAATCGGGGAGTTTAAGGATGCTGGACGGTTTACGGTTTTTGCTAGTTGCTTTTTTTTAGATTTTAAGTGAAGGGTGATGAATTGTCTTGGCTCTGCTGTGAATTAAATGTAAATAAAGTAGTTTTATGGCAACTTAAGACTTCAAACATGTTGCTAAACGTCTGAATCCAGAGTCGAATGAAGCAGCAGCAGCATTATTAAAATAAACCGTATTTCTTCAGCTTTCTGTGTATCCATACATCAGTATATCTGTCTTATACCAGCTCAGACAGGAGATAAAGTATATTAAGGATTTAGATTACATTAGGAAGAAATACAAAGAATGCGACGCTGTTTAACCTCCGATGTCTCTCCTCTCCAGACGAGGACTCGTCTCCGGCCAAAGGAGAGAAGAGGAAGAGGGACCCCGAGGACGACGACGATGAAGACGATGATTAAAGACTCCCTGAACCCCCGCTGACCTCCCGCCCAGCCTCCCACCAACGCTCCTCCTCCTCCTCCTCCGCTCGGTCCACTGCATCCCGTTTCCGAAGCCGGTCTCCTCCCGACCGACGCCGTCAACTTCTAGATTACCTCGTTAATCGCTCAGTCCGTCATAGTTCACGATCCAGACCTCGCTCCCCTTGATTGTCCTCGTCACAACAGCCGACAGAGCCCCGAGAATGCAACGAAGCCCGTTAGCGACGCGACGAACGTTTCAGTGTTTCTGAGACTCCCTCACGTTACTCCTTTACGTCTTCTGTTTTTGTTTTTTTTGTGAACTCAGGAAAGTTTGTCAGAAATCGACGCCTTTGAGTACGTTTTGTCCGGCCAACGTTTCTTTAAAAAGAACCCAAATTTATGACAAAAAAAAAACCTGCATTGTATCTTGATATTTAGCATTTTTGTTTGGAAACCTGAAAATTTAAGTTGAAAAAAAAAATCATGTAGCAATGTCCATCTTCAGTTTTAGACAAAGCAAAGTCTCAGTTAAGAGATAAAAACTTTTTTCTTTTTTTTTGCATCTTCTGGTGTTTTTCAGGATTAAGTCATCGAGCCTCGTCTCTCCCCGTCGAAATAAAACAAGATTTGTTAAACCTCAACTCCAAAACCCTGCTTTTTGTAAGAGCCAGAAGTGTCTCAGAGGCGAGTGCAGGTTCGAATTAACCGAGACGCTTATTTTGCAGTCAGAACAAAAACTTCAAACAAAACCATCAGGTTCCCGAGAAAACTTAGCAATAAGCTTTCCAGTGAATTCCACGATCGGAAGTTGTGTTTTTTTGGTGTTGCAGTTTTTTGCATGAGAATAAAACTTCCCCAAGAGCCCAAAACATGAAAAACACATGAATTAAAATGGCACCAGTGAACGGAAATAACGAGGGACAACCAAACCTTTTGATTCCTAATTTCCCCGCCTCCTCCGTTCCTTCTTCCTCAACGCGCCTCTCTGACATCATCACTCTGGGACTGAACCAGCAGCTCTGATGTCATCACCGTGCTCCAGACGAGCTTTGTGATGTCATCGACGTGAACATCCGAGACCCCCCTGAAAACCCCCCCTCCTCCATCCCTCTTCCCTCAAGGCCGAGCGCGCTCAGGGCAAACTGTGTTCTCTCTTTTTTGCCAACAGAGCTTTTTAAAAGAAATATTTTTTCAGAGAAAGTGTTTTTTTTTTGTTTAATTTTGTATGGTTGTCTGGGGACACGCTCTCTCTCTGGTTCCCTTTCCCTCCGCCTCCCTCTTTGTCTCTGCCTTGTTTCATTTCTTCCTGCTCAGAGAGATCCAGTCGTTCCTTCACTCTTACACTGACTAGTCGAGTTTGTGTTTTCTTTTTTTTTTTTTTTACTTTCTGTAAGTTAAATGAAAAACAAACAAAAAAAAAACATACAAAAAGGACTTTGTAAATAAAATCTTAACATTTTGCTCCTGGCGTTTTCTCTCTCTCTCGCCTTTTGTGTCCTTCTTGTTGTCTTCACTTTGACTCAGTTTGTCATAAAGAAGCTCGACCCTGGTTCGGTGTCGAGGTGTTCGGTAGTCAAACACGTTTCCAACTGTCTAATTTTTAAAAACGTGGGACTCCAAAAAACTTGATTTACTGGGTTATGAAGCTTTTCTCACAGTTTTTGTGCGACACCACATCAAAATGAAGGGTCGCACCACCGAGCGTGTCCTGGTGCTTAATCGAGGATAACTTGCTTGACTCAAAGCTTTAATCGGGGCTAAACTGAGAAAATAAATGCTAACTGGAACCAAGAACCGTTGAAGAACCATCGTAGTGTAACAGTCTTGTGCTGCCAGACCAATCCTTGAGTTCTGTGTAGAACGCTCTGGTGCACCTCAATGTCATTATGCTGCCGTGGCAAAAACAAAATCTTGTGTGGTGTGTTTTTACTTCTTTTAACCAATCGCAACCATCTTTTTTTTTTTTTTTAACTTTCCACTTGTCAGTTGCTGCTCAGAGATTGTTTCCTGTAGTTCAGGGGGTTTAGAAAATGGGCCTATACCTGCAGTCTACGTCCAGACTAGTTCCACATAGAACCTTTTTAGCTAGAGTTTGTTTAATGCAACCCTACAGATGCTCCAAAGAACCATCCAAGACATGGTTCCTATAGTTGCCATAATTCATGCTCCAGAAAAAGGTTCTTTATTGGACCATTTTCCCAAATCCAGACTTAATAAACATTTAAGTAGTACAGCAAAAAAAGAGCTCACTTCCATGAGAACTATTGGTTCTGGACTGTCGGTCAGAGAGAACGTTGTATTGTGTTGGACAGCTACTACGGTTTTCTGACGTTTTAAAGACCAAATGATTCGTTGATAATGACGATAATGGTTCTCTGGAGCCGTCATTTATTGCCATTATCTGTGAATACAGGTGACATTACTTTGAAGAACTCTTATTTTTCTGAGGGTAGGCTAGAAAATGTGCAACAAGCACATCAAATATGTTGTAATTGCCAGTTGACTTTGGCATATCTGGCGACTTACGGCGGTGATCACTGTACGTGTTGAAGTTATTTCGAAAGCTTGACTTTTTCCTCGTCAAAGCCGCACCTTCCAGTTTGTGTATCGGCTCCACTGTTGCAGTGGTAATGAAGGAGATTTAAAAGTCGATGCACTGATCGGCACGATGTCTGTAGAGCGTAACTTTTAGGTTATTTCAACCTGCTGTATCTCCCATTCATATGGTGTCTCTTTGGATCAGACGAACTTTGCATGTTGTAGAGATTGGGGGTGTATCGGATCTGAAAATGCGAGTTGATATTTTAGGAATTTGCCTTCAGACTGAGTCACATGGTGAAACTGCAACAATAGTTTTGTTTCTTACAACATCCACATCGTAAGAGGATTGTCGAGGATAAAAAGAAAACGAGCTTTTAGAAGAAACACAACCACAAGAACCGTGTGACGGTATGAGCCGTGTGTCTTTTATTGGTTGGAGATGATGGCTTATAGCAGCGGTTGGATCAGAAGGTCGCCCTCATGTTGTTTCTGGTGTTCTTTATCTCCAGCTCCAGCTGAGCGATCCTCACCTGCAGAACAACGGAGACACTCAAATGTAGCACATTGGTTTCTTTTTCAGTCTGTGAATTCACATGATGGTCTCCCGTTTGAGTACTAACGTCTTTGTGGTTGAGCTCTTCCCTCAGGCCTCGGATCTCGTCCTGCTGTCTGTAGAACGCCTGCAGCAGCTGCAACACAAACAAACCCGGCGTGAGTTTCAGGCGGAGGAGGAACTCGGCCCGCGGCGTTCGCAGGATTCCCGCCCGACCTCGCTCTCGGTGGTCGGCGGCGGCCTCTCGGCAGGTTCGCAGCAGTGCGGGGTGCAGCAGTACGTCCACAGCGGGATCTGGGTCTCGTCTGGCTGCCAACCCGACAGATCGCTCACGTCTCTGGGGTATTTGGCGTCCTGGTAGGCCAGCTGCTCCTCCAGGAAGGCCTCAACAGAGAGAACAGCAAGAAAACCACCAGACAGAGCTCAAAGTCTCAAGTTTCCAACAGGTTTTAGGGATCTAGTGTGGGGTCTTGTTCGGCCCAGATTATTTGGTAATAATATCAGTGGAATTTGCAATATTACCTTTTTTTTCAGTAATCTGTGCCATATGTCAGATATTTAACTTTAATGTGGGATGTGATATTGATATTGTGTGTTATTACTCGACTACCTCAGTCTTACTTTTCTATTCTATTCCCTATTTTGGAATATTTATTCTATTTTTAGTGATGTATCGTTCTCATATCTTACAGCAGTGTATTTCTTATGGCAAAAGAAGTTCCTTTGGGATTATCCACGTTATATCTGATTTACAGATTCAGTCATAAATCTCCTGAACTTAAAAATAAATGTTAAAAAATCAAAAGTGTTTGATCTTTCTAAGTTAAAATCGGGACGGTTACAGTTGTCGTACGACCACCTGGTGAAGGCGACACCGATGCCAAGCTACGCGAAGCAAGAATACAAAAGGTTACAACAAAGCTAAATTAAATGGAGAACTGTTTTAATAAGTAGTTGTGTACAATTCAACAAACCAGTAGGTTATTGCTTCCAAAGGGATACGATCCAGTGTACATCTGTGAGTGGTTGTTAGAATTTAATGTAAAATGGACCCAAAGTGCTTCTGGACCAGTTCTTCATTTGTGGCCAACTTTAACTAATAATTAAAATCATGTAAATTAGTGAAATCACATCTACTGCCTTCTACCTGCTCTATAAAGTCCAGGTCCGTCCCCGACACGGCGCCACCAGCTGGGCCCATCTGGAACCGGAGGGAGCTCAGCTGCCTCACCAGCCCCCTCTCAGCCTGGGTTTCTGGGTAAGGGTTGGCGACTCGAGTCCCAGGCTTCAGGGACATCAGCACCGGGCCTGGTGGAGAGATGGGTCATTAAGAGGGACGGATCAGTCGCGGTTTAAAGACGCCGACGGACTACTGACCCCTGTTGATTCCCAGCAGCCACTCCTGAGCCGTCATGGCCGCCTGGTTTCCAGCTGTCATCGGGTACAGATCCTCTTGGAAAGTTCCTGACTGGACACATGGCGGGAAAGCACAGTTTTTTCTGTCATTATCATCAGTTATAACATAAGAAAAGCAAGTTGAACGCTAACCTGTTTTCGTGGTACGATCATCGACAGCGGCTCCACCAGGTCTTTGATAGCGATCAGACGGTAAAACCGGAACACCTCGCAGGCGCTGACGTCCAGGCCACGCTTTGGCATCACACCTGTAGAAAGGGGGGACGGTCAACAGAGAGCGACGGCAAACCTGCCAAGAGCTACGCTGGGTGTTTGTTTGTTTTGCCTGATCATGTTTATTGATGTAAGGATTAATACAACTTGCTTAAGTGGGTCTTTTTGTTTGTAATAAGTAACTAAAGTTAATATGTACTTTAAAAATTAAGCATTTGTAGAAGTACTTCTGTTGAATGAGTTATTTAAGTTTAAGTTGCGCTAAAGCAAGTACTTGTACAGCTAGTGACAGCATGTTTTGTCTAAAACACATCTTGGTACTGCTGGTCAAGTTAGTCTTTTAAAAATAAATATAATACAGCTTCTGTAGGTGGATCTTTTTGTAATACATATTGGTATATATAAGTGAAGCAGATACCGTAATTATTTGTGGAGCTACTTGGTTCATTAAGTTAACCAAGTTGGGCTAAAACAAGTATTGGTGCTGCTAGCCAAAGTTAGCATGTTGTGTCTAAAATACACTGTGGTATAATTGGTTAAAACTGTTCATTTTCTAAAGATAGTGTTGTTACAGTTTGGTTCAGTTTGGTCCTTTTCCAAAATAATAATATATTGGTTCAGATAACTAAGTTTATTTTTTCACCCAATCATGCGTGGGTTACTTAGTGCTAAAGTTTGAATTAAGTAAGTTGGGCTAAAGAAGTATGCCCGAGGTAAATAAGTTTGAAGAGTTAACTTAGCTGAGAGAAAACAAGCACTGGTACATTAACCCAAAGGTGACTCTTTTTGTATAAAACACATCTTGGAGCAGTTGGTTCAAAGTGGTCCTTTACCAAAGTAAGTGTTTGGACACCTTGCTAAGTGGGTCTTTTGTATAATAATATATGCTATAGCAAAAAAAAACATGTATGAAAGCAGATATTGCCTGCAGGTCTGAGTTTTCTGCTAGTGTCAGTTTTATCGTAGGTGTGCAGAGATTTTGTTTGTGAGTGTTTGTTGATCTGACCGAGTCCTTTCTGTGGCAGCAGCGACCGGTACTCTGTCAGGAAGCTGATGTAAGGTTTCTCAGCACTCAGCTCGTAGTACCGGATGTTTCCATCGCCCTGCAAACACAAAGACGACACTTGATGTGACCCTTAACCTCCTTTTTGCCGCTTCTGTATAATACATCAAGATTGCTACTTAAGGTTGGCTCGGCCCATTCGAACCCATCCTGCTGCAGGGAAACAGTCCAAACTGCAAAGACGTCTGGGTGAATGTGGTATTTGTTCTATGACCTTTCCAGCCAGGTACAGCATGTGCGTGTCCGGGTCGAAGAACGGGAAGAGAACTCCCGCAGAACCGTCCAGATCTTCTTCATATAGAGGCTCAGATAAGTCGTCCTGCTCACAAATACATGCAGACAAAGTGAGAAAGATGTAACCGAAAAACCACAACCACAGTTTGGAAAATGCTAAAATTCATTCTGACTAAGTTCAAACAGATGACGGTTTTAACTGTCCAGGCTTCTGCTATCAATCGATTGCAGGAGAAAGCAACTCGTCCTTTATCGTCTGACTTTTGTTTTTTTTCATATTTTCATCATTTCATAAGAGTTTCTTATGCACAAATTGAAAATGTGCATAAGAACAGGCTCTTAGAGGCACATCCTACATTTTGGGCTCTAGGCTTCCTGAATCCCTGCAATGAAAGCATCTTACAGTTGAACCAAACTTGCCAGATCTACTAATAAAGTGTCTCAAGGCTGTGCTGCTTCTTGAGTTTTCAACTGACCAGCGAGCAACTAACCAAGAATGTTTCAGGCTCACCAGCAGATAAACAAACCCTTCTCAGTGTAGAGGGTACAGGTCTGAATTTGTTGGTTACAAAATCCATTAAACATGATGCAGCTCAATGGCTCAGTTTAATCTGTTTTTCATACATTTATATTTATGTCCCACCACCTCCAAACTATGTTGACTTTCCAAGGATGCTGGTCACTGAACACTGAACAAGGTCAGAAAAAAGCTCAGATAAAAGTTAAAGAGAGAAACTGTCTTACGGGGTCCCAGAGGACGATCTGTCTGTGGTTCCAGGGCGAGCTGCCGGTGGACAGAAGCATCTTCAAGGCTCCGATGTATAAAACTTTGTTGGCTCTGTGCGACTTACTGCTGGATACCTGTAAGATCTTTCCCGTCCGTGGGTCCAGGACTCGAACCCGTCTGTCTTTGGACGTGACCGCCAGCCTGCTGCCGTCGCTGTTGAAGCTGGCCGACAGCAGCAGCATCTCGGACGGGTAGCGGTGGTGGACGGGCATCAGCACCACCCGGACCGGGTGCCTGATTACTGCACCTGCCTGGGATACATCCCAGAGGAGGACCTGGATTGGTACCAGGGACAAAGTCAGGCTGGTTCTGGAGGGTGAGTTTATAACTCCACTTTGTTCACTTTGGTCAAAGAAAATATTACTTTCAGTAAATGTCTTTGACCTTGTAGTCATAGGCGGAGCTCAGCAGCAGGTTCTCGGCAGTTGGATGCCACTCAATCAGCGCCACCCTCCTGGAGTGACCCATCAGAGTCTTCCTGGCCTTGGTGAGGTTCTGTTGGACCCCACAGACCGGTATGTCCCAGATCTTCACCTGCAACCAACAAACACTGATTTTTAAGTGCTGTGCTTGTGAAGACCCTGTCAGTACGACACTGACCATTAAACCCAACCTCAGCCCCAGATTAACACAAACACAGAGAATGGCGTACAGTGCAGTCCTCAGAACACGAGGCGATGCAGTGATCGTCGAACGGGTTCCACTTGACGTCCAGAACTCTGGCGCTGTGACCACATACCCTCGGGTGCTGAGGGTCCACCCTGCCTGTCTGAGACACAGCACAACCACATTTTACCCACTCAGGACTCACCTGCATTTAAAAATAAAACACGTTTGTTTAAGTTGCAACAACTTACATGTTTCAAACAGAAAACCCAAGTCACGTGATGGAAACGTTCTACATATATCTGCTTTCTTGCTGAGAGTTTAAAGAGACGAATGAATCCACTGTCATGTAGCTACATATGAAGCTACAGCCAACTAGCTTAGCTTAGCATAAACACGTGGTGAAGCCTGGCCATCCAAGACTATGGCCCCAGACCTGCATCTCTTCTCCTGCAATGCAGGATTCTAGATTACTTAAGGCACACTTTAACATGTAAATCTCACTGTTGTCTCACTGTGATATAAATGACCTTACTTTGCCTCAGACACAGTGTCTCATATTTTATATTCACTTTACTGTGAAATAACGCAAAAGCAGCACAATTATTAGGTTAAAAGCGAAAGATTTCTGCCCTGGACTGAGGCCTGAATGTGTTACTACCCGACCAGCACCTTTAGGACTCGCTATTTGAAGCGTATCTGCAAACACTTTTCATCTAAGTCTTGAAAAGAATGCAGTCGGGTCGTAATGTTGAAATGGAAAAGGCCCACAAACATGATGGATGGGCAGAACCAGGAAAGACCCGCCTCCGGCACACTCGGTCACCACGGCGATGAAGCAGGGATTGGCTGAGCAGTAGTGGTTGTCATGGACGCTGCGTGTGATTGGCACCCCGTCGTAGCTGTGCTCCTTGGTGGCGGGTTTTCCGAAGACGTGGCGAAACTTGGAGCAGCGGAAAGACGAACGCCACGACATCTGAAAGCACCACAGGAGGAAGGTTAGCGGGTTCTCAGATTTATGTTAATGTTATTAATTTAGTTTAAGGTAGGGTTCAGATACGGTTTAGGTACAGGTTATGTTCAGGTTTAACTAAGTTTAGTGTAAGGTTTAAGGTTAAGATACAGTCAAGTTAGGCTTAGATTAGCTTAAGTTTATGTTGATCCTCTGAACCCAAAGCAGTGTCCAGGTTTTTTTCTGCTTCTGTCTTTTTACAGAACCTGTTTAGAATAACGGTTTACCTTTTGCAGAGTTTTAAATGTAACATGAGTTTGATTAAATATCTCGATTTTAGGGTTTGATTAAGTTTCCCAACGGAACCACACGTCAGATTTGATTTGTCCAAGGACTGTCGGAAAGTTAAAAACTACAGATTCGTTCAGTTTTTCTACTTTCTGACTGACAAATGGTATAATTTTGGTGTTTTTTTGTTGTTGTTTTTTTTCTTTAAATAAAAATATATATCTTTAAAACCGTCAGTTTTTAAAATCTAACTTAAAACAGTGATATTTCGTCAAAACCAAATTCCACGTCTCAGTTAAAAATTTGCCAAAGATAAACGCTTTGCACTAATAAAATTCAGGATAAAACAAAAACAAGTCCGTGTTCCTTTCCACAACTGTGAACCGACGGGAACCTCAGCTACGACTGACAGTCACGTGACAAAAATTATTTTCAGCTGAACTGCAGGCAGTGTTAAGACATAGCAGAGAGGAGACAAGTATTATAGGCAAATAAGAAACGTAAAATGTCTATAGTGGAGTCACTTTTTCTTTACACTAAGTTTTTGTGTTTGTTTCTAAAAAATAAACATGTAAACAAATTTAACTTTAATATATTTTTGTAATACCTGTGGGCATTCCGACTGGTTCATGACTTTATTTTGTAGATCGAACGGCCACATTAAACTCTGTACCGACGTTTCAGCGCTGACAGTTTGAATATGTAGCAAATCAGCAATGAAAGCTTTTGTCTTGTATTCATTCTCACTGTGTTGGAACATTTCTTCATGCTTTTAGTGTATCTGTACAGTTTGAAACAGGTCTGCTTCACGTACAAAACGATCTGATGCTGATTTATATTAAAATTTATTTAAAACGGAACTGTAGACAGAGATTACAGATAACCTGCAGCACATTGTGACAGCCTCCTCCGTCATAATTAAAATTTAAAACATCTGAGACGGCGTTTAAACAGTTTCCAATAACTTGTTGTGTTTCCGTAACTTCTTGTGCAGACTGATGATGATCGAAGCAAAGTTATGGTCTGATGACGGTAAATCCCTAAAAACATTACGTAACCTCAATGCAGTGACATCTGACGGAAACACCGCTCTGTGCGCGTCGAGCCGACATAATCTCATAATGGCGCTGTGGAAATTCGGCAGCTGCATTGTCCCGTCTAATCAATAATGCAATCGGCTGTCATTATTGGCTCCCATAATCTTATCAATAATAAATTAATTTCTTCAATAACCGAGCATTTTAATCATTCATACGCCTTCACACGCTGATAGATCCGTCATCCGGGGCAGCTTATTTGTCCCTTTTAAATATTTACAGGCGACATGCTCGCTCTCTGTTGTGACAAACTCCTTCTTGACCTCTGACCTTTGCTGTGGCTGCTAAAGATCCGATTCCTGCCTGTTGTTAGGAGCCGTGTGGGTGCTAAGCTAAGCTCCGGCTCCATGTTCACCTGACGGACTGATGCCACTGCAGGAGAATGAATACTTCAAGGTGCTTAAGTATCTTCATGTCCTGTTATTAAACTTCCAGGTTGGATCTTAACATCGTAAAGTCTTCTGACTGCAGATAATTCATGGATGTTTTGTCTTAATATGAGCTAAAACAGAGCTATTATGGTAAACATTTCTAATCCTGTTGAGCAGTTTGTCCACTCATACACACATTGCCCTTTCCTTATGTTAATTATCTGTGACTGAGTCTTGACTACAACTCTAACATTTTCCCAAAAGCTTGACTAAAACCATATCTTCTTACCTTGGATACGGTCATGTAGGAACCACTGGCTCGTCCTCCTGTTAGTGAACCTGTTACCTGGACCTTCAGCGAACACACCTGTGGGACCACCTGGTCATTTCCTCCAGGCTGAGCTGCTCCGAGTCGACTGACTCCTGATCGTTGACGTCTAGCTTCCACATTAGCCGAGCTGTTTATGCACGGCTGCTCGAGCACAAACGCCGCTCCACAATCCGATACGACCGGCGCTCACGTCCACACAAAGACGCCGCTCCGAGCACCGAGACGCCGCCGCTGATGTCTGTAAATCTGTTGGAGGCGACGCCGCGAATAAAGACAGCATGAAGAAGTCTGGAAGTCACCTGCAGCTGGAATGATGAAGAATCTACTGTTTTACTGTTATTACTCTTTCATCTTTAATGATTATTGATGGTAGAATTAAAAAGAAAATTGAATTTAATGAGTTGAATATTTCCATCTAGTGCTACTTAATATATCTTCTTCTCATTGACAACAATGTGGAACGTTTTATCGCTGTCAATAAAGGGTCCCTAAAGGTTATGTTTTGGTTCCTGCCCACCTGGGAGGGAACGTTGACACAACATCGGCCAACGTGACCGACAAGTTGTAATCACTTTTTGAGGAAAATGTTTTAAATAAATGTCCAAAGAACGTGTTAAGAAACTGTTCCTTTCCAGTTAATACAATGATTCAATGCAAACATTCAGGGGGTAACAAAGAAGGAACGTTCTCAAATCAATATTCAATAAAGTGTTTTTCAAAACGTTCTGAACATTTAGCCTTTTTGTTGAGAGAACACATGATGGAATGTTCTTCTACACAACAATGTTCCGTCATACGATTGCAGGAACGTTCTCAAGTCAACGTTCACGTTTCCAGATGTTATCGAGGCCTCAGACGATTTTTTTTTTTTAATGAAACGTTCCCGAAATGCGATATGTCAGCAAAGGTGGAACATTCTGCCTGCAATGTTCTGAGGATGTTCTGAAGATGTTGTTGAGGAGCATGTTATGGAACGTTCTTCTATAAAACATTCCCACGATGTCACATAATAACATCGAACGTTCTCGAACTCGCACTCTGAAATGTTTTCCAGATGTTCCTGAGGCCTCAAATGGCAGGATAATATGTTCCTGTAACATAAAATATGAAAAGTAGAACATTTTGCCTTTTTGTTGAGGGAACACAAGAAGGAACGTTCTCAGAAGAATGATATTGTCAATGCAACATTCAAAAAACAATTTCAAGATGTTGTCGAGACTTTAAAAGACGTTCCTGTAAAATTTCCAACAAAGATGGAGCATTTTTGCCGCAATGTTCTGAAGATGTTTTGAGGATACTGTTGAGTGAACACGTTATAACATTTATAAAACATTCCAACAACTGTCCAAGAATGTTGTCACAGAACATTTTTATCCTGCCGTTAGAAAGAACAAACTTGAGACCAAAAGAAGACTCAGCATGAGTAGAACTTAAGCTAAACATTAAGCTAAATGTAATGGGATGGATGGATGGATGGATGGATAGATAGATAGATAGATAGATAGATAGATAGATGGATAGATGGATGGATAGATGGATAGATGGATGGATGGATGGATGGATAGATAGATAGATAGATAGATAGATAGATAAATGGATAGATGGATAGATGGATAGATGGATAGATGGATAGATAGAAAGAATACTTCACCAGAAGGGAAAAACAAAGTCTTTGGAAGACGGGATGGTTGAGGAGGTTTATTGTTTTCCTGCAACGAAAAACGAAATATTGTTAAACTATGAGGGCATGAAGAACAGCCTGGGTTACTCCTAAGTTAACACGATTTATAACATGTCGCATCCTGTTTTGAATTCAAACCCACTGATGTGAAAGCCACTTGTGCTGAGTGTCGACTTGGTTCAGAGACCATTTCCTCATCACAGGCAGGTTTGATACCGACTCCTTGGAAGTTTCTGGTTGTACATTTGAGTCACATCAAACAGTAAAGTGCATTAAAACTGCACAGCGTCCAACGACGACTCCAGTGGACGCTTTCAGCATCTGCATTGACATCACTGCAGTGTGGTTTTCCGCCAGCTCTTCTAAAATCACGTTCAACTGGACATAAATATTCTCAAACTCTGAGCGTCCACGGTGCTCAGAAAGCGGAGACTCTCGCTGAGTTTCTGTAACAGCGAAAGTTTAGCAACAGTCTGGAAACGTCCCACCGGACAGCAGCAGTAAGACCTCGCTGCCAAAGAATGTGGAGTGGAGAACAAAAATATCTGTCTGGAAAGCTGCCACATTTCCACTGGAAGTAAAGCCAGACTTCCCTCCCGGGCTCATTTAAGGCGACGCGTTTGCTTTCGGTTTCTGTCAAAGGACACAACCTGGATTCTCAGTCGGTTTCAGCAGAACTCCAATCTGAGACGGTAAGTTCTTCTCTGTGTGTTTTTCATGGCTTTTACTAACTGCTTGTCTCGTCTGATGAACTCCGATCAAAAATTGAGAGTCTATGGAGCAGCAAAACTGATACGAATACAGTTATTTAGATGTTTTTTCTCACTTTAAATGAATGATGGTTTGATAAGAGCAAAGGACGAGGATCATTAATACTGAAAAGTAAAGGTAGAAAGTGGAGGAAAGTTCAAATACTCTAGTTCCCAACCATTTTTATTGAGTGTACCACTTCATCATGTTCCAAATGTGTTATTTTGATTTAATTTTGCTTCAAATCATGTGACAAACAATTTCCATGCAGCTAAACATGAAGTGTTCAGGTCATTTTGGTAACTGGGAGCCGAGCATCAATCATGTTTAGTTAATATTTGACAGTTATTCAATTTCCATCAGTCTAGCTAATCTAACTTTTTAAAATCTATGTAATATCACAATTAAAACAATTTTCCTTCATATTTAGCAAAACTGTTTATGCATTTTCCACTATTTATATACATTCCCCGAATTGAACCGTCATTTTAGTTAAATGTTTTAACTTTGTATCTGTTTATTTATATATATATGCAATATACACGACAGTTTACTTGTGTGTGTGTAAATATATATACACACAAGTAAACTGTAGTTTTCTAGGTTTTTACGACTCTCTCCTCCACATGTGCAGCGTGTGACGGCGACATCGGTGAGGATGTGGCGTTTCCTGCTCGTCGCTGCCTTCATCGTTCCCACCGCGACCAAACTGGTGGATTCAGTGTCAGACTGTGCTGAGTTTCTTCTGCAGAGAAGTCCACCACGGATCCCGGGCATCTTACAAGGTGGAACTGTCCAGAACCAGAACCGATACGAAGTCATCTGCCAGACATTGAGGGACCAGAAAAGATACGTGACGCTCTACGACACCGAGAACAGGATTCCAGTGTTTTCTGCCTACAAGTACAAAGGGGAACAAGACAAGGAAGAACCCAAAACAAAATGGAAGATAGAGCCAGAGGTTTGTTTTCCTTTCTGTAATTTATAAAATCACTAAATACAGCTCAAAATCTATCAAGAAACAACTTTCTCACAGATGACTTTATCATGCTGATACATCATCAGTGCCACTGACTGAATCTTCCTACATCTGCAGCTTGAAGAAAGAAACACCAACAACATGAGGGAAGACCAGTACATCTACCAGGCCAGTAACAAGGATTACAAAACCGATGCACGGTATACAAGGGGCCATTTATTTCCAGTTTCTCATGCATTTGACAGAAATGACAAAAGCTCAACCTTCACCCTGACAAACATTGTTCCTCAAGTAATCTCTTTCAACGATGGCAGCTGGCAAAAAGTGGAGAGCTGCACCAAATGTGTCCTGCAAAAGTACTGCATTAGTAATAATGGTGACCCTGAAGGCTTTGTAGTGACGGGAGCACGGCCCAGCACGAGCAACACACTCAACAACAGGGTTAACATACCTTCCATGCTCTGGACAGCATTCTGCTGTTACAGTCGCAACACAAACAGGTGGTTAGCCAGCGCACACTGGGGCGACAACATCGCAGAGTATGAATCTAAATATCTGCAGACGAAGACTTTGGCACAACTCCATCAAGAGCTGAGCTCAGTGGGCTCAAGATTTGAAGCGTTTCCTGGAAGACAGTGTCCTCTCCACACAACTGTTGCTGAGTTTTACCCAGAAATGGATAGTCAATGCCAATGCCCTCCCCAGGCCTCAACCACAACTGCCCCTCCCACTACCACAACTACCAGCACTAATACTACCGCACCTGCAACTAGTAAACCTCAAAATACTACGATTCCACCAACCACAACAGCCACAGTCAATACAGACACAACCAACACCTCATCCACTCCTACTACCACAACTACTGCTACCAGTACTACTACAAAGAAAAACAAGCGCAATAGGGAAGAAGATGATGATTCAGGTCCTCGTGTTAAAGTCGATGATACAACCGTTAGTAATTTCTTTCTGAAACTACTTGGATTGTTGCTGGGGATTGACATACTGGATGACGTGTTAGATGGTATACAAAGTATTGATCCAAAAGTTCCTTCTGCATCATCTACAACTTCTATTCCTACAGCGATCAATCCACAACCTACCACAACCT